>NC_056726.1:997311845-997328736 GCF_019279795.1 Protopterus annectens | reverse complement strand
CAAGGGTGCCAATCTTAGGTGGGAAGTTCTGCCGTGGAGGGGGCTTTGGCCCTATCTGTCCTGGAGGATGGAGCCGACTAGTAGCTTATTGCCCATTTTGGGCTAATTCCTATCTCTTTCAAGTTCCCTGCCCTAAAACCCACATTTACATGGTTTTGCTTTTGTTTCTGCCTCAGCACAGCTCCTCATGGTCTTGCAGAGGGTTACAAGCAGCAGAGAGATGAAAAGAGAGACTTTAAACTGATTAAGTATTTTTTTTCTCTGCCTTTCTACTTGCAACTGCACATTCTCGCTGCAAAAGCGAGTTTCTAGCTACTCTAAGAACTGAAAAAGCTTTCCTTTTTGCATTTTACTGTTTTGCACTCTAAAAGTCATTTTGCGTTGTATAACTAGTGTAGGATTACTACTCAAGCGCTTAGGCTCATTTAAAAGCGATTTTACAGCAGTTTTTGTTGAGCTACTGTTGTTCTGCTGTGAAAAACAAAACTTTGTTTCACGCCTTTCTGTACAACATAGTGCAGATATCAGGGTTTGATAAATTCTGGGCTGTGTTATAGTTCCTGTGTTGCCCATATCCTTACTTGTATAGGAGGAAGCTTCTCTGCTCACCTCAGTGAGAGTGGGGGAGCTTTTGAGCAGCCCATCTGTCTGTGTAGGGAGTGGTTCTCAGCCCAGCAACTAGTTGCTTATTGGCTGTTTTGGCTAATTCCTATCTCTCTTTTCGTTCCCTGCCATAAAACCTGCATTTGCACGGTTTTGCACTTGTTTCCGCTTCAGCACAGCTCCTCGTGGTCTTGCAGAGGGTTACAAGCAGCAGAGGAATGAAAAGAGAGACGTTAGACTGATTAAGTATTTTTTCTCTGCCTTTCTACTTGTGACTGCATAGTCTCACTGAAAAGCGAGTTTCTAGCAACTCTAAGAACTGAAAAAGCTTTCTTTTTGCATTTTACTGTTTTTGAACTTCTAAAAGTTGTTTTTGTGATGTTTAACTGTTGTAGGCTACACACTCAAGTGCGGTAGCCTGTTTAAAGCATTTACAGCATTTTTTGTTGAGCTACTGTTGTTCTGCTAAAAAAATAGAAAAAAAACAAAAAAAAATCCTTGTTTCACGCCTTTTCTGTACTAGCATAGTCCAGATATCAGGTTTTGCTGAATTCTGGGCTGTAGTATAGTTCCTGTGTTGCCCATATCCTTACTTGGATAGGAGGAAGCTTCTCTGTTCACCAGTGAGAGTGGGGAGTTTTGAGCAGCCTATCTGTCCCTGGAGGAGTGGTCTCAGCCCAGCAACTAGTAGCTTATTGGCTGTTTTGGGCTAATTCCTATCTCTTTCAAGTTCCCTGCCTTAAAACCTGCATTTGCATGGTTTTGCACTTGTTTCTACCTCAGCACAGCTCCTAGTGATCTTGCAGAGGGTTACAAGCAGCAGAGAGATGAAAAGAGAGACTTTAAACTGATTAAGTATTTTTTTCTCTGCCTTCTACTTGCAACTGCATATTCTCGCTGCAAAAGCGAGTTTCTAGCAACTCTAAGAACTGAAAAAGCTTTGTTTTTGCATTTTACTGTTTTTGCACTTCTAAAAGTTGTTTTTGTGCTGTTTAACTGTTGTAGGCTACACACTCAAGTGCGCTAGCCTGTTTAAAGCATTTACAGCACTTTTTGTTGAGCTACTCTTGCTCTGCTAAAAGAAAAGAAAAAAAACAAAAAAATCCTTGTTTCCCACCTTTTCTGAACTAGAGTAGTCCAGATATCAGGTTTTGCTGAATTCTGGGCTGTGGTATAGTTCCTGTGTGCCCATATCCTTACTTGGATAGGAGGAAGCTTCTCTATTCACCAGTGAGAGTGGGGAGCTTTGAGCAGCCTATCTGTCCCTGGAGGAGTGGTCTCAGCCCAGCAACTAGCAGCTTATTGGCCATTTTGGGCTAATTCCTATCTCTTTCAAGTTCCCTGCCCTAAAACCTGCATTTGCATGGTTTTGAACTTGTTTCCACCTCAGCACAGCTCCTCGTGGTCTTGCAGAAGGTTACAATCAGCAGAGAGATGAAAAGAGAGACTTTAAACTGATTAAGTATTTTTTTCTCTGCCTTTCTACTTGCGACTGCATATTCTCGCTGAAAAGCAACTTTCTAGCTAGGCTAAGAACTGAAAAAGCTTTGTTTTTGCATTTTACTGTTTTTGCACTTCTAAAAGTTGTTTTTTGTGTTGTGTAACTGTTGTAGGCTACACACTCGAGGGTGCTAGCCTGTTTAAAGCATTTACATCATTTTTTGTTGAGCTACTGTTGTTCGCTAAAAAAAAAAAAAGAAAAAAAATCCTTATTTCCCGCCATTTCTGAACTAGAGTAGTCCAGATATCAGGTTTTGCTGAATTCTGGGCTGTGGTATAGTTCCGGGGTTGCCCAGATCCTTACTTGGATAGGAAGATGCTTCTCTGTTCACCAGTGAGAGTGGGGAGCTTTGAGCAGCATATCTGTCCCTGGAGGAGTGGTCTCAGTCCAGAAACTAGTAGCTTATTGCCCATTTTGGGCTAATTCCTATCTCTTTCAAGTTCCTTGCCCTAAAACCCGCATTTACATGGTTTTGCTCTTGTTTCCACCTCAGCACAGCTCCTCGTGGTCTTGCAGAGGGTTACAAGCAGCAGAGAGATGAAAAGAGAGACTTTAAACTAATTATTTTCTTCTCTGCCTTTCTACTTGCGACTGCATATTCTCACTGAAAAGCAACTTTCTAGCTAGGCTAAGAACTGAAAAAGCTTTGTTTTTGCATTTTACTGTTTTTGCACTTCCAAAAGTTGTTTTTTGTGTAGTTTAACTGTTGTAGGCTACACACTCGAGTGTGCTAGCCGGTTTAAAGCATTTACAGCATTTTTGTTGAGCTACTGTTGTTCTGCTTAAAAATAGAAAAAATAAATCCTTGTTTCCCTCCTTTTCTGAACAAGAGTAGTCCAGATATCAGGTTTTGCTGAATTCTGGGCTGTGGTATAGTTCCTGTGTTGCCCATATCCTTACTTGGATAGGAGGAAGCTTCTCTGTTCACCAGTGAGAGTGGGGAGCTTTGAGCAGCCTATCTGTCCCTGGAGGAGTGGTCTCAGCCCAGCAACTAGTATCTTATTAGCCGTTTTGGGCTAATTCCTATCTCTTTCAAATTCCCTGCCTTAAAACATGCATTTGCATGATTTTGCACTTGTTTCCGCCTCAGCACAGCTCCTCGTGGTCTTGCAGAGGGTTAGAAGCAGCAGAGAGATGAAAAGAGAGACTTTAAACTGATTAAGTATTTTTCTCTGCCTTTCTACTTGCGACTGCATATTCTCACTGAATAGTGAGTTTCTAGCTACTCTAAGAACGGAAAAAGCGTTGTTTTTGCATTTTACTGTTTTTGCACTTCTAAAAGTTGTTTTTGTGTTGTTTAACTGTTGTAGGCTACACACTCAAGTGCACTAGCCTGTTTAAAGCATTTACAGCATTTTTTGTTGAGCTACTGTTCAGCTAAAAAAAAAAAAAAAATCCTTGTTTCCTGCCATTTCTGAACTAGAGTAGTCCAGATATCAGGTTTTGCTGAATTCTGGGCTGTGGTATACTTCCTGTGTTGGCCATATCCTTACTTGGATAGGAGGAAGCTTCTCTGTTCACCAGTGAGAGTTGGGAGCTTTGAGCAGCCTATCTGTCCCTGGAGGAGTGGTCTCAGCCCAGCAACTAGTAGCTTATTGGCCGTTTTGGGCTAATTCCTATCTCTTTCAAGTTCCCTGCCTTAAAACCTGCATTTGCGTGATTTTGCACTTGTTTCCACCTCAGCACAGCTCCTTGTGGTCTTGCAGAGGGTTACAAGCAGCAGAGAGATGAAAAGAGAGACTTTAAACTGATTAAGTATTGTTTTCTCAGTCTTTCTACTTGTGACTGCATATTCTCGCTGAAAAGTGAGTTTCAAGCTACTCTAAGAACAGAAAAAGCTTTGTTTTTGCATTTTACTGTTTTTGTACTTCTAAAAGTTGTTTTTGTGTTGTTTAACTGTTGTAGGCTACACACTCAAGTGCGCTAGCCTGTTTAAAGCATTTACAGCACTTTTTGTTGAGCTACTGTTGTTCTGCTAAAAAAAAGAAACAAAACAAAAAAAATCCTTGTTTCCCGCCTTTTCTGAACTAGAGTAGTCCAGATATCAGGTTTTATTTATTTATTTATTTATTTTATTTATTTCGGTTTGATTACCGGGGGAGTCCTCTGGGCTAGAAAGTGCCCATTTTCAGTGGAGGCCCAGGGAGAAAAGCTCCATAAGCAATATGATACAATAGAGGTTACATAATGTTGAAAAAAAAGTTACAATTTTAACATTTATACAGAAAAATTACGATCTCTAGAAGCAGGCAGGCACTCTCACAGTAACATCTCACTTGAACAAACTAAGGCATTAAATAGCCTTCGAGATCTATCAGTAAGGGTGATGAAACCTGATAAGGGGGGTGGGGTAGCTATCTTTGACAACTCAGAATACATTGATAGAATGCAATCAATTTTAGAATCTGATGCTTATGCACATGCTTCTTATAGTGAAATGATGGGTGCTCATAACAGAATTAGAGGTTATTTTCGTGATCTACTTATTGATGGTTTAATAGACACTGATATCTTTAATTTCATCAACATCCTATCACCTAAAGTGCCTGTAATGTTTGGGTGCCCAAAATTACATAAGGACCTTTCGAATCCACCAATGCGGGCACTAATAGATGGCAGATGTGCCATCACCCACCCATGTGCCAGAGTCATTGACGGCATCATTTCAAAATACTTAAAACAAATACCTGAGATTTGCAAAGATTCTTGGACTTTCTTAGAGTCAATAAGTAGTATTCCTTTTGAACCATCACTTAATTTGACCCATCGATGCAATTTAATCTGTGCCAGCAGCCACATCGATTCCACATCAGGAAGCAATTGAATGGATTGAACTGATGTTAGAGGCTTCTAGGAGCTACAAAAATGAGATCTCCCTAGTTACACAGTTATTGGATATTGTTTTGACATCAAACTTTTCCTTTTAATAACCAATAATACTACCTACAAAAACAAAGGTATAGCCATGGGGTCCCCATGTGGAGGGAGCTGCGGGCTAACCTGGTAGTTGCTTATTGGGGAAAAGGTTACTTTGAAGAATAATTCCCTTTAACAATATTGTAAAATATTATATACACGCTTCTTAGATGACGGTTTATTTTGATAAAGGTAGTGAAAGGGTAAAGCAGTTGATTTAGTTGAGTTCATGAATAACTCTAACCCATTTTGAAATTCACTTCATAAGTTTTTCTATCACTGTTATTGATTACTTAGATGTGGAGAATTACTAAGGATCTGAGTAATAGTTGTTTCTTGGCTTCTATATATAGAAAGCCGACCATTGTAATGCCTTTCTGCATTATTCAAGTAACTAACACCGGCCAAACAAAAAGATCTATTGTCAAAGGACAATTAGTTAGAGCCGTGCATTTATGTAGTACACTAGAAACATTTGGAGTCTGAGTGCTCTTTCCTAAAAGAACTGTGCATAAATAAGAGGTATCCTATTCAATTAATAGATGAGGTGATTTATGAAGTTTCTATGAAAAGGCATTCAGGTCTCTATCAGCCCTTTGTTAAAATGTAAATGCCAAACCCCTATCTTTGGAAATCAGTGGTCTCTCAGGACTTATCTTTAGAAAATGAGTTAGAACAGAGGACTACTGATGTTACAACCTGTAGCCAAAACAATTTTAGGACAAGTCTTGTATTAACTTTTAATAGACATATTGGGGCTATATGGAACATCATAAAGAAACATTTTCTTATTTGTCCTTCCTGCTTCTAGAGATCGTAATTTTTCTGTGCTTGTGGATTCCTGTGTCTTTTTAACATTTATACAGTAAGAAAAGCAAATGAATAAAAATATACTTCTAAAACACAGTTGAAGATAGTAGGGAGCACAATTTACAGGAGTTTTCATTCAGGGCAGCAACCCAGGGAGAAAAGCTCCATAAGCAATATGATACAATAAAGGTTACATAATGTTGAAGGTAAAGTTACAATTATAAAATTCATACAGTAAGAAAAGCAAATGCATAAAAAAAAATATACATTTAAAACACAGTTAAAGATAGTTAGAGAACATAATTTACAGGAGGTTTTCATGTTGAGAGGCAGCAGGATTCAACTGTCTATACTACAAGGCTCTGAGGGTTACAAGTTATTTACAATATTTGCATACTTGGGAGTCTGAAGAGAGACATGTTCTCAAGCAGAAGTGTAGCCTAGGGTTTGTTTCTTAGGAGAATAGAAAAATATTTGTTTGAGGGAGCATGGAGAAAGGGAGTATAGAAAGCCTGTGCAAAGGAGTAAAATTTCCCAGAATTTATGTAGGGGTGAGAGCAGGAACATTTCCGTTTAGGAAGACAGGTAAGAGAAAAAGTTTGGACCTAATGAGTCAGAATTTGGTATGGTCCTGGCAAAGTAGGTAAGGAGTAGGGCATTCCATTTTTGCCTAGAGAAAAGAGAGAAGGAGCTGGCCTGCAAGGACATTTTAAGGTTTGTGGATAGGGTGTAAATTTTGCAGGTGTTCAGATCTCAGTGAGATCTATTCTTGGGATGTATGGGGAAGGATGTTTGTTAAGGCTGGGCATTTATCTGGGTAGAAAATTAATTTATGAGCGTTAGTTAGTTGAAGATAATCTATAGGTGGTTAGGAGAGTTCTAGCCAGTTTAGAGATTGTAGGGAAAGGCAGTGGTGAGTAGAGTTTTTAGCATTCTTAGTTGCAAATTTAGAGATGTTATTATAGCAAATTTCAAGTCATGGATGTTAGGAGGAAGCGCCAGGTTAGTTAGTAGAGGGGCTCCATATAGTAAAGAAAGAAGGTAGAAGGTAGGTAGTTGCTGGTGTGCCTGGAGGACCTTGGAGAAAGCGTTGATTCCTATAAAAGCATACCTAACTTTTAGTGGGGTTTTCTTTATGTTTTGTTGTATGTGGATATCTTAATTTAAGGTGTTAGGTCTATTGTAATGCTCTAGGGAGTTTTTGGCAGAAGGGACCCACTTCTATAGCAGAGTTGGTTTGGCTTAGGACTTTGAAGGCATTTTTTTCTCAAAAAGAAAAGTCGTGCAGAGTGATGGAGAGAAAGTATTTTAGATTTATTGGAATTTGAGAAAGAGATGGTTTGGTGCATCCAGTTCTCAGTAGTAGAAAGCTATTTGGAGTTTTAGTTAGATGTTCAGGAAGGTTAGAGGCGGTACAGACTAAAGGTGGAGTCATCAGCGTGTTGGATAACTGTTGTGTCAGGAATGACAGAGGGAAGGTTATTTATAAAAATGTTGAAAAGCAAGGGACCAAGGATGGACCCTTGGGAGAGCGCCGGTGGGAGTTGGTAAGAAGGAGGAGGTAGAGTTCTTCCATCTGACAGCTTGAGATCTGTCAGATAGGTAACTGGAGAACCAGGAAAGGGTATTTTTAGGAGAGATGAAGGTTGGACAGATGAAAGAGAAAGGTGTTTGTGGAGATGGTATTGGAAAGCTTTAGAGATCTAGGAGTACTGTGGATACTAGTAGTCCATAATCTTGGAAGCTTGATTTACAGTTTCTAAGAAGGATAGTAAAGGCAACAATGGTGTTGTGGCCGGTGAAAGGGCGGAAACCGTGTTGGGTGGGTGTTAGGAGATGATTCTGAGTTAAGTAAGGCATAAGTTGGTGGTGGACACATTTTTCTAGAATTTTTGATATTGGTGAAAGTAAGGGCACAATGGGGACGGAAATTGGAGATATTGGTGTTTTGCCTCCTTTGTGAAGACATTATAGTAGAATGTAGGCTGAATGCCAAAAGTTTGGGAACATAAGACTCTTTTAAGGATCTGTTAATTAGAATAGAGATTGGGAGAGCAATACCTTCAGCAGCACATTTGAGGAAGGAGGAAGATAAATTGTCAGGGGCATTGGAGCATGGCTTTAGTTTGGATAGGAGCCTTTTATTAAAGTGGTTGAAACAGGTTTGAGCTGGAAATTGGTGGACAGTTACTAGGAGTGTTAGGTGTTGGGGAAGGGGAATTGGAGGGATTATTGTTTGGGAAAGATTTGGTTAGCAAAGCTATGGATTCTGTAAAGAAAGTGTTGAATTGAGAGCTTAGTTCCATGTCAGTTATACTAGGGTCAGGGCAGGGATTATTCCTGGACCCTGGATGGAGTAAATGAAAATTAACTGTTTTCCAGAATTGTTTTGGGTTCTTGTTAATGTCGGACTGAAAGTTACTGTAGTAGTTTTTTTTTGTCTAAGGTGATAAGTTTTTTTACTTGGTTGCGTAGTTGGGTATATTGGAGCAAGGTAGAAGACATTTTATTTTTCTGGTAAAGCTTCCAGGATTTATCCCCAAGATGCATGTTAAGTTTTGTTTCTTTGGACAGCCAAGGAGCAGAATTAGCTTTGACTCGTTTGTTTCTAGGAGGGGCTTGGGAGTTGAGAGTATTTATGAAGACAGAGTTAAAGTATTCTACAGCATTGTCAAGGGGAAGATTATTTAGTATTTGCCAGTTTATATGTTTAAAAGTGTTTGAGAAAATAGTGGGGTTGAAGTTGCTAAGATTACGAGTGTGGATGTAGTGGTGTTGATGTTGGATGGAGTTGGCTGAGCGGTAAATGAATGCTGGGAGATGGTCGCTAAAGGAGTCAGGGCTGGTGCCAGAGAGAATTATTTTGTTGGGGTGAGACACTAGGATCCAGTCAAGGATGGATCCTGGGGGTGGTTTTGTTAGGACGAAGTGGTGGAGTGGATTACTTGGGAGAAGTTGTAAGGTTAATGAATAGGGAGGGAAGGTGGAAGGTTGATTTTATTCCAATCAATATTAACATCGCCTAGGATGTAGGTTTCATATTTTATTTCAGTTGAGGCAGGCCCAAAAGCAACATCTTCAAGGGTAGAAATGTTATGCCTGGGGGAGTTATATAGGGAGATAATGCAGATATTCTTATGTTTATTTAATCGTAGTAGACTAAGCTGTTGAGTTCACAATTTTTGAATTGTGGAATTAGGATTTGTAGAGGGATTAAGGAAAGATGGTTAGACTAGATTAGCGCAGAGCCCTCCACCTTTTATTTAATCGGTCGGTTCTGTGAATTTGGAAACCAGGAGGTAAGATTTCAGAGTTGGCAATGGGATTTTAGCCAGGTTTCAGAGATAGCTAAGATGTCAGGTTGGTTGTGGTAAATCCAAGCTTGTAATTGGTGTATTTTGTTATTAAGGCTTTGGGCATTGATAGTGAAGAACTTAAGGGTGTTAAGAGAGGAAGCAGAGTAGAGGAGGAGGGAGGGAGAAGGGTCAGGTGAAGTGGGAGAGGTAGGGGAGGGAGTTGTTAGTAGTGTGGCAGGGGCCAGGATTGGGATGGATATCTCCAGATAAGGCTAGGTCATTGCAGACAATAACTTTAGCTTTTAGGTTTATGTAGTGGGAGACTGCTTGGGGCTGAGTGGGTGAACATATGAGTGAATGATTTAGTTGTTGTGGAGAAAGAGTTTGGGATGGAATAGGTACAGTAGGTTAGGTTGAATTAGGGAGGAAGATATGTTATGAAAGTGGATGGACTGCAATGGTTGCAGGTGAGAGCTAGGGATAGTTTGTGTGGAAGGAAGGTAAAGGGGAGTTTTGAAATGGTAAGAAGTAGCATAATAGAGAGGAATTAGGAGTATGAGAAGGGAGCATGGGACACAGATAGAGTAAAGGATTTGGGAGGTCATGTTTAGAAAGGGAGTATTGAATGGAATAAAAAGTAGAGGAAGTGGACAGGGGAAAATTGGGAGGGAGAGCTGAGGAAGTAGATGGGGTTAAAATTGTTTGTAGGGGAGAGAAAGAGACTAAGTTAAGAAGGGGAAATGGATAGTGGTGTGGGAGGAGTAAGAGGGGGGGGTAATGAGGAGTAAGAGGGGAGGCGAATGAGGGAGAAGGCTAGGATTAGATAATTAGTGAGAGAGGGAGGGGAAATATGAGGAATATATGTGGAGGTGCTGGGGGGTTGGAATTGGGGGCAGGGTAGGGAGGCGGAGTGAGCCTGCAGGGCTAACAGTGGGAAGAGCCAAAGTAAGGAGAATGATAGGAAAACAATCAGGAAGTGAGAGAGCAGAAGGTAAGTTTGCAAAGATGTGTAGTGGGTTAAAAGACTGACAGAGAAATATAGTTGTTGGCAGACATATAGAAGAGATGACAGTAGAAGAAGGTAATAGGCTTTGAGGGGGAATAGAGATGGATATTAGCTAAGTGGAAGAGAGGAAAAAAAAAAGAAAATGAGGAGAGGTAATCCAGGGAGAAATAGAGAGGGAGAGAGCAGTAGAAGAGATGTATAGGAGCTAAGTAGGTAAGATAAGGAGGAGAGAGGGAAAATTAGTAGAGACAGGTTTTGCTGAATTCTGGGCTGTGGTATACTTCCTGTGTTGGCCATATCCTTACTTGGATAGAAGAAAGCTTCTCTGTTCACCATTGAGAGTTGGGAGCTTTGCGCAGCCTATCTGTCCCTGGAGGAGTGGTCTCAGCCCAGCAATTAGTAGCTTATTGCCCGTTTTGGGCTGATTCCTATCTCTTTCAAGTTCCCTGCCCTAAAACTCACATTTACATCGTTTTGCTCTTGTTTCCACCTCAGCACAGCTCCTCGTGGTCTTGCAGATGGTTACAAGCAGCAGAGAGACGAAAAGAGAGACTTTAAACTAATTAAGAATTTTTTCTCTGCCTTTCTACTTGCAACTGCATATTCTCACTGAAAAGCGAGTTTCTAGCTACTCTAAGAACTGTAAAAGCTTTGTTTTTGCATTTTACTGTTTTTGCACTTCTAAAAGTCGTTTTTGTGTTGTTTAACTGTTGTAGGCTACACACTCAAGTGCGCTAACCTGTTTAAAGAATATACAGCACTTTTTGTTGAGCTACTGTTGTTCTAATAAAAAAAAGAAAAAAAACAAAAAAAAAATCCTTGTTTTCTGCCTTTTCTCAAGTAGAGTAGTTCAGATATCAGGTTTTTCTGAATTCTGTGCTGTGGTATATTTCCTGTGTTGCCCATATCCTTACTCGGATAGGAGGAAGCTTCTCTGTTCACCAGTGAGAGTGGGGAGCTTTGAGCAGCCTATCTGTCCCTGGAGGAGTGGTCTCAGCCCAGCAACTAGTAGCTTATTGGCCGTTTTCGGCTAATTCTTATCTCTTTCAAGTTCCCCGCCTTAAAACTTGCATTTGCACGGTTTTGCGCTTGTTTCCACCTCAGCAGAGCTCCTTGTGGTCTTGCAGAGGGTTGCAAGCAGCAGAGAGACAAAAAGAGAGACTTTAGACTGATTAAGTATTTTTTTCTCTGCCTTTCTACTTGCAACTGCATATTCTCACTGAAAAGCAAGTTTCTAGCTGCTCTAAGAACTGAAAAAAGCTTTGTTTTTGCATTTTGCTGTTTTTGCCCTTTTAAAAGTTGTTTTTGTGTTGTTTAACTGATGTAGGTTACACACTCAAGTGAGCTAGCCTGTTTAAAGCATTTACAGCACTTTTTGTTGAGCTACTGTTTTTCTACTAAAAAAAAGAAACAAAAAAATCCTTGTTTCCCTCCTTTTCTGAACTAGAGTAGTCCAGATATCAGGTTTTGCTGAATTCTGGGCTGTGGTATACTTCCTATGCTGGGCATATCCTTACTTGGATAGGAGGAAGCTTCTCTGTTCATCAGTGAGAGTTGGGAGCTTTGAGCAGCCTATCTGTCCCTGGTGAAGTGGTCTCAGCCCAGCAACTAGTAGCTTATTGCCTGTTTTGGTCTAATTCCTGTCTCTTTCAAGTTCCCTGCCCTAAAACCCGCATTTATGTGGTTTTGCTCTTGTTTCCGCCTCAGCACAGCTCCTCGTGGTCTTGCAGAGGGTTACAAGCAGCAGAGAGATAAAAAGAGAGACTTTAAACTAATTAAGTATTTTTTCTCTGCCTTTCTACTTGCAACTGCATATTCTCACTGAAACGTGAGTTTCTAGCTACTCTAAGAACTGAAAAAGCTTTGCTTTTGCATTTTACTGTTTTTGCAGTTCTAAAAGTCATTTTTGTGTTGTTTAACTGTTGTAGGCTACACACTCAAGTGCGCTAGCCTGTTTAAAGCATTTACAACATTTTTTGTTGAGCTACTGTTGTTCTGCTAAAAAAAAAGAAAAAAAAACAAAAATAAATCCTTGTTTCCTGCCATTTCTGAACTAGAGTAGTCCAGATATGAGGCTTTGCTGAATTCTGGGCTGTGGTATAGTTCCTGTGTTTCCCATATCCTTACTTGGATAGGAGGAAGCTTCTCTGTTCACCAGTGAGAGTTGGGAGCTTTGAGCAGCCTATCCGTCCCTGGAGGAGTGGTCTCAGCTCAGCAAGTAGTAGCTTATTGGCCGTTTTGGGCTAATTCCTATCTCTTTCAAGTTCCCTGCCTTAAAACCTGCATTTGCGTGATTTTACGCTTGTTTCCACCTCAGCACAGCTCCTTGTGGTCTTGCAGAGAGTTACAAGCAGCAAAAAGATGAAAAGAGAGACTTAAAACTGATTATTTTTTCCTCTGTCTTTCTACTTGCGACTGCATATTCTCGCTGAAAAGCAAGTTTCTAGCTACTCTAAAAACTGAAAAGCTTTGTTTTTGCATTCTACTCTTTTTGCACTTCTAAAAGTTGTTTTTGTGTTGTTTAACTGTTGTAGGCTACACACTCAAGTGCGCTAGCCTGTTTAAAGCATTTACAGCATTTTTTGTTGAGCTACTGTTGTTCTGCTTAAAAATAGAAAAATAAAACAAAAAAAAATCCTTGTTTCCCGCCTTTTCTGAACAAGAGTAGTCCAGATATCAGGTTTTTCTGAATTCTGGGCTGTGGTATAGTTCCTGTGTTTCCCATATCCTTACTTGGATAGAAGGAAGCTTCTCTGTTCACCAGTGAGAGTTGGGAGCTTTGAGCAGCCTATCTGTCCCTGGAGGAGTGGTCTCAGCCCAGCAACTAGTAGCTTATTGCCCGTTTTGGGCTAATTCCTATCTCTTTCAAGTTCCCTGCCCTAAAACCCACATTTACATGGTTTTGCTCTTGTTTCCACCTCAGCACAGCTCCTCGTGGTCTTGCAGATGGTTACAAGCAGCAGAGAGACGAAAAGAGAGACTTTAAACTAATTAAGTATTGTTTTCTCTGCCTTTCTACTTGCGACTGCATATTCTCACTGAAAAGTGAGTTTCTAGCTACTCTAAGAACTGTAAAAGCTTTGTTTTTGCATTTTACTGTTTTTGCACTTCTAAAAGTCGTTTTTGTGTTGTTTAACTGTTGTAGGCTACACACTCAAGTGCGCTAACCTGTTTAAAGCATTTACAGCACTTTTTGTTGAGCTACTGTTGTTCTAATAAAAAAAAGAAAAAAAACAAAAAAAAAATCCTTGTTTTCTGCCTTTTCTCAAGTAGAGTAGTTCAGATATCAGGTTTTTCTGAATTCTGTGCTGTGGTATATTTCCTGTGTTGCCCATATCCTTACTCGGATAGGAGGAAGCTTCTCTGTTCACCAGTGAGAGTGGGGAGCTTTGAGCAGCCTATCTGTCCCTGGAGGAGTGGTCTCAGCCCAGCAACTAGTAGCTTATTGGCCGTTTTCGGCTAATTCCTATCTCTTTCAAGTTCCCTGCCTTAAAACTCGCATTTGCACGGTTTTGCGCTTGTTTCTGCCTCAGCAGAGCTCCTTGTGGTCTTGCAGAGGGTTGCAAGCAGCAGAGAGACGAAAAGAGAGACTTTAAACTGATTAAGTATTTTTTTCTCTGTCTTTCTACTTGCAACTGCATATTCTCACTGAAAAGCAAGTTTCTAGCTGCTCTAAGAACTGAAAAAAGCTTTGTTTTTGCATTTTGCTGTTTTTGCCCTTTTAAAAGTAGTTTTTGTGTTGTTTAACTGATGTAGGTTACACACTCAAGTGAGCTAGCCTGTTTAAAGCATTTACAGCACTTTTTGTTGAGCTACTGTTTTTCTACTAAAAAAAAAGAAACAAAAAAAAAATCCTTGTTTCCCTCCTTTTCTGAACTAGAGTAGTCCAAATATCAGGTCTTGCTGAATTCTGGGCTGTGGTATACTTCCTGTGTTGGGCATATCCTTACTTGGATAGTAGGAAGCTTCTCTGTTCATCAGTGAGAGTTGGGAGCTTTGAGCAGCCTATCTGTCCCTGGAGAAGTGGTCTCAGCCCAGCAACTAGTAGCTTATTGCTTGTTTTGGGCTAATTCCTATCTCTTTCAAGTTCCCTGCCCTAAAACCCGCATTTACATGGTTTTGCTCTTGTTTCTGCCTCAGCACAGCTCCTCGTGGTCTTGCAGAGGGTTAGAAGCAGCAGAGAGATAAAAAGAGAGACTTTAAACTAATTAAGTATTTTTTCTCTGCCTTTCTACTTGCAACTGCATATTCTCACTGAAAAGTGAGTTTCTAGCTACTCTAAGAACTGAAAAAGCTTTGTTTTTGCATTTTACTGTTTTTGCAGTTCTAAAAGCCGTTTTTGTGTTGTTTAACTGTTGTAGGCTACACACTCAAGTGCGCTAGCCTGTTTAAAGCATGTAAAACATTTTTTGTTGAGCTACTGTTGTTCTGCTAAAAAAAAAAAAAAAACAAAAATAAATCCTTGTTTCCTGCCATTTCTGAACTAGAGTAGTCCAGATATCAGGTTTTGCTGAATTCTGGGCTGTGGTATAGTTCCTGTGTTGCCCATATCCTTACTTTGATAGGAGGAAGCTTCTCTGTTCACCAGTGAGAGTTGGGAGCTTTGAGCAGCCTATCCGTCCCTAGAGGAGTGGTCTCAGCTCAGCAAGTAGTAGCTTATTGGCCGTTTTGGGCTAATTCCTATCTCTTTCAAGTTCCCTGCCTTAAAACTTGCATTTGCGTGATTTTACGCTTGTTTCCACCTCAGCACAGCTCCTTGTGGTCTTGCAGAGGGTTACAAGCAGCAAAAAGATGAAAAGAGAGACTTAAAACTGATTATTTTTTCTCTGTCTTTCTACTTGCGACTGCATATTCTCGCTGAAAAGCGAGTTTCTAGCTACAAAACTGAAAAAGCTTTGTTTTTGCATTCTACTCTTTTTGCACTTCTAAAAGTTGTTTTTGTGTTGTTTAACTGTTGTAGGCTACACACTCAAGTGCACTAGCCTGTTTAAAGCGTTTACAGCATTTTTTGTTGAGCTATTGTTGTTCTGCTTAAAAATAGAAAAAAAAAACAAAAAAAAATCCTTGTTTCCCACCTTTTCTGAACAAGAGTAGTCCAGATATCAGACTTTTCTGAATTCTGGGCTGTGGTATAGTTCCTGTGTTGCCCATATCCTTACTTGGATAGGAGGAAGCTTCTCTGTTCACCAGTGAGAGTGGGGAGCTTTGTGCAGCCTATCTGTCCCTGGAGGAGGGGTCTCAGCCCAGCAACTAGTAGCTTATTGGCCGTTTTGGGCTAATTCCTATCTCTTTCAAGTTCCCTGCCCTAAAACCTGCATTTGCACGGTTTTGCGCTTGTTTCTGCCTCAGCACAGCTCCTCGTGGTCTTGCAGAGGGTTACAAGCAGCAGAGAGATGAAAAGAGAGACTTTAAACTGATTAAGTCTTTTTTCTCTGTTTTTCTACTTACGACTGCATATTCTCACTGAAAAGCAAGTTTCTAGCTACTCTAAGAACTGAAAAAGCTTTGTTTTTGCATTTTACTGTTTTTGCACTTCTAAAAGTTGTTTTTGTGTTGTTTAGCTGTTGTAGGCTACACACTCAAGTGCGTTAGCCTGTTTAAAGCATTTACAGCATTTTTTGTTGAGCTACTGGTTTTCTGCTAAAAAAAAAGAAAAAAAAAACAAAAAAAATCCTTGTTTCCCACCATTTCTGAACTAGAGTAGTCCAGATATCAGGTTTTGCTGAATTCTGGGCTGTGGTATAGTTCCTGTGTTGCCCATATCCTTACTTGGGTAGGGGGAAGCTTCTCTGTTCACCAGTGAAAGTGGGGAGCTTTGAGCAGCCTATCTGTCCCTGGAGGAGTGGTCTCAGCCCAGCAACTTGTAGCTTATTGGCTGTTTTGGGCTAATTCCTATCTCTTTTAAGTTCCCTGCCTTACAACCCACATTTGCTCGGTTTTGCGCTTGTTTCCACCTCAACACAGCTCCTTGTGGTCTTGCAGAGGGTTACAAGGAGGAGACAGATGAAAAGAGAGACTTTAAACTGATTAAGTATTTTTAGGTTCATAGGTAGGTACTAGGCTATTGGTCCTAGGGCCTATACAAGCCTAGCCAAAAATATACCCTGGCTTTCGCCACCCAAGAAAATTATTTTCCTGTGCCCCTGTCAAGCAGAACCACAGAAGTGATCCCAGGGTTAATTTCCTATTACCCATCCAATCTTCAAGATTTTTCTTGAAGAGTGCTAATGAGGAGCTTTGTTTGACATAGATAGGTAGTCTGTTCCAGAGTATGGGAAGTCTCTGGGACAGGAATCTATCCCTCCAGCATGTTCTGTTTATTGTGGTGACAAGGTTTAGGTCCCTAGAGCATGTAACTCGGAGGGATTGGGATTTCTTTAAGTGGAGCATGTCCAACAGCTCTGAGTTTGACATAGTTTTGTATGTTAGGCAGAGATCGCCTCTGAGTAGGCGATATGCGACGGAGTAAAGCTGGAGTTTTTTGAGACGGTCTACGTAAGGCATCTGTTTGAGGCCAGTAATCCTCTTTGTGAGGTATTTTTGTGGCCTTTCCAGTTTTTGTAGATGTCTTGTGAGGTACATACCAAAAGGGGCGTTGTACTCTATAATGGGTCTAATGAGTGATGAGTAGAGGGGAATAATGACCTCTTTTTTTCTGGATGAGAAACCTTTTGTGATGAGGTGTGCCACGTAGAAGGATTTCCTGACCACTTTGATGATGTGATTATCAAAGGAGAGACTACTGTCCACCTGTTAAGG
>NC_056726.1:997296061-997311345 GCF_019279795.1 Protopterus annectens | reverse complement strand
TTAAGTGTTTCAAAAAACCTACCATCTCCCATCCACAGGTCTAGATTTCTCTTGAACAGAGTCAGCGAGGTGCTCTGCCTCACATGGACCGGGATTTTTATTCCACAGCATAGGGAGTCTCTGAGTGATAAATCTATCCCTCCAGCACGTCCCTATTTATATCCGTTAAGGTTTAAGTCGCTTGCTCTAGTGGTTTTGGTGGATTTGGATTTTTTGAGGTGGAGCATGTCAATTAATTCCGGGTTGGACATGGCCTTGTATGTCGGGCACATGTCACCTCTGAGCAGACGGTATGCGACTGAATAGAGCTGGAGTTTCTTCAATCTGGCAGCATATGACAGATTTTGGAGTCCCTTTATCCTTTTGGTGAGGAACTTTGGGGTCTCTCCAATTGCTGCAGATGTCGGGTGAGATACATCCCGAATGGGGCATTGTACTCTATCATTGGTCTGATAAGTGAAGAGTACAGGGGAACAATGACCTCACTAGATCTGGATGTGAATCCCTTCATGATCAGGTGGGCAATGTAGAAGGTCTTTCTAACCACTTTAGCAATGTGAGTGTCAAAGAAAGGCCACTGTCAACCTGGGTCCCCAGGTCCCTGATAACCTCTTCTGTGCTTAGTGGATTGCCACCTATATGGTAGCTTGGGGTTACCTTGTTTTTCCCGAAGGGTATGACTATACATTTTTGGCGTTTAACTTCAGGCCATGGCTCTGGCACCAGCTATCTGTTTCCGTGAGTCCCTTCTGAAGGATATCCGTGTCTGATGCACTTTCCACTATGGCCAGTTTGCAGTCGTCTGCAAACTTTGTCAGCAAAGTCCTCCTATGTTGGCCTGTACTTCTGAGAAGTAGATGCCAAACAATAGGGGCCAAGGACCCTGTGGGACACCACTTGTGACCGGCTTGGAGTCTGACACAGCGCCAGCAACTCTAACCCTGTGGGTTCTGTCCTTAAGCCAGTTTGCAACCCATCTTGTGACATATGGGTTTACATTTAAGCTGGTAAGTTTTTCTACAATACCCGAGTGGGGTATTGTGTCGAAAGCCTTTGCAAGGTCAAGGTAGGCTGTATGGACTGCCTTTCCCTCATCAATGGCCTTGGTGACTGTTTCGAAGAAGTCGACCAAGTTCAAAAGGCATGATCTTCCCTTGACAAAGCCAAACTGGGTCGGGTCCATAGGTTCATACTAGGCTATCTGCCCAAGGGCATTTATAAGCCTAGCCCATAGTTATGTGGCTTTTGCCACCCCTTTAGTTTGAATAAAAACTATGCCTATCATTTTGCTGTGCCTCTGTCAAGCAGTGACACTGAATGTCTGCAAGTCCCCTATATCTTTGTTTATGAGCTCCATTATGATCCTCTCCATAGCTTTGCAGACTAGACTTGTTAAGCTTATGGGGCGGTAATTACCAGGGTCCGTAGAGGCGCCGCCTTTGTGGAGTGGGTCAACAGTTGCCGTACGCCACTCCTTGGGCACGTATCCTGTGGTAAGGCTGAGATTAAACAGCTGCCTTATGTGCGGGTTTAATTCCTCATTTAGCTCGTGTAGCACACAGCCGGGGACACCAGCCGGTCCCATTGATGCTGTGTTTTTAGCTTTAGAGAGAGCAGCTTTCACCTGCGCATTTGAGATGTCCGGGAGGCTACACTCGGCTGGGATAGTTATCTCTCCTTTAGGGGAGAGGGGTGAAGTTTGCACTGAACCTGTCTGCCAGTATGTTGGCAATGTCTGTGGGTTCAGTGATTTTTGTATCATTTTGGACTAATTCTGAGCATATCTGGGAGTTTCCACCCAGGTTCCTAACATAGCTGAAAAAGGCCTTATGATTGTCCTTTGACTCCCTGGCAATTCTTCTCTCAACATTCGCCTTAGTTGATTTTATGAGTGCTCGTCTTTTTTTACTAATCATGATCAGGGTGACTTCCCTTTTATGGATTTTGTTCTATCATGTAATAGCTTTCTCCTCTTATTGTAAAGTTTGTTAATGGCTCGGGTCCACCAGACTGGACGCTTGCCCTTTGTGGAAAGAGTCTTGGTTTTATTTGGGATTGCCTGATCCATGCAGTCCTGGAGGTGTTCATAGAAGGCATTTGTAAGGGCTTCCGCAGCTTGGGTTGTGGTTTCCACTGGCTCAGGGGCCTTGAAGGATACCACACCAGTCTTGAGTAGTGTGAAGTTTGCTTTAGAGAAGTTCTTCACTTTGGTCTTTTTTGTTTGGGGTGGGGGCGGGATGTGGATTTCCAGTGAGATTAGTTTATGATCAGATCTCACCAATGAGGGATATACTTCCGTTGTGGAGCATTTTGTCCCCATGTTTGTGACAATGAGATCTAGTATATTTTCTCCTCTCGTGGGAACAGTGACTAGCTGTTCCATGGCATTTGAATTTATGAACTCCAGGAACCGTTGGGCTAGAAAGTTAGGGCTTGAGTAATGTTCCCAGTCTATATTCGGTAGTTGAAGTCACCCAATATGATGGTGATTGAGATACATTTATACCCTCCAGTGTCTTCAGGAAGGCTGTGTGGGGTTCCTGAGTTTGAGAGGGTGGCCTGTAGCATGCTACAATTTGTAGAGCAGTTTTGCCTATGGTTAGTTGCACCTGGATGGTTTCGAAGCCGTGCTTGCCACCAACCTGGAGGTGTGGGTATCCTTTATGAATATGGATACACCCTCCTTTGTGGTGTGGTCCGGTTTTGGGGAACGCATGATATGAGGTAAAACCTAATAGTGCCGGGTGCTCTCAGGAGCCTTGAACCAGGTTTCAGTTACAGCACAGACATCGATGTTCTCCATACTGAGCAGGGCCTCGAGTGCGTGCATTTTGAGATTTAGACTTCTGGCATTGAGCAGCATTACCCTCAGTTTCTTCCCATTTTGTTTTCTAGGGTGGTAGGTTTAGAATTTGAGCCTTGCCTAAAAAGGCACTATGGGGTGGCAAGAGCCTTAGCCAATATCCGAATCCCAGGGTGACAGGTGCAAGCCGTCCCTTGAAGCGTGGCTTGTCAAGCATGTCATCCCAGGCAGACAGACACTGGATCCCCTTTGAATGACACCAGACATTAAGCCAATTGTTAAAGCTGATCATCTTGTCTCTATATTGTGGCATCATTGTTGGTGAAGGAAGGATACTGCTCAGGGTTAGGGTCATACCTGCCTGGGCTACATAATCAGAGAGCTCCTCTATGTCTCTTTCATGTAGTCCAGGGAGGTGCCTCAGGTCGTTCACACCAGCATGGACAATGACTGTGTCATATTTGTACTTGCCATGGAGTGACCCGAGTGCTTGTGTTATGTGGTGGATTCTAGCCCGATAGGCAGCTTACTGTGACCCTCTCCTTGTTCAGCCTGGTGAGTGGGACGTCAGTGTGTCTGACTATGGAGTCACCTATGACAAGTATGTTTGGTGTTGTATTTGGCCTTAAGGGCTGTGACTGCTTTGCACACTGCTTTTGTGGTTTATGTGTTGCTTGTGGGGTGTCCTGAGGTAGCAGTTGTTTGGGTGTCTGCTTTGGAGGCCTCTGCTGTTTAGGTAAATTTTACTCAGAGCCCGAGTATGTCTTTGTGTGTTTATGTGTTTGATTCAGTGGAGTGGTAGCATTATGTGAGGCTGGTTTTGTGGTGTGTGTAGTTGCCTTCTCCTCCTGTCTGGTCTTGCCAGTCCTGAGTTGAGAGAGCTCAGCCTCCAGTTTGGCTAAATAGTTGCATCTCGCAAGTATTTGTGTTATGTGGGAGGAGGAGAGGGTTGTCTGTGTACATGAGGCAGTTATAACATTGCCTCAAGATTCCCAGATTCACCAGCTGGACCGGAGAGAAGATTGACAACTGACCTTTGGACATGCTAGAATAATATTGGGAATTCCTTAATTGAAAACAAGGGCCAGTGGGGAGTGAGGGTGTAGTGCTTTTAATTTTTAGTGCTGACTTATATAATTGCTTTAGTGAGCAAGTGCCAGGTAACTTGAGTGCAATGTGTTACAAGTAACTAAATGCAAAACGACAAACAGTAACTTTCTTTCAAGTGAAACAAGGAAATAAGTACAGTAAGCAATGCAGATATCACTAGTGATCCACAGAAGCTGAGAAGTTGCGTATTAGGTGGAATTAGCTTCCAGGAAATAACAAGCAAACAAACAACAAGCATATAAACAAAGCTAGATTCAGCAGGCCTGGATCTAGTCTATGCTAGAGCAAACAAGGTGAACCAATTTCAGTAAGATACAGTTCAAATATTCAGGCACTATAAACCTTTAACCAGAAATTCCCAGCTCAGAAGGGCAGAGTCCAGCCTCTTCTCCCACAAGAGTGCAGACCACGAACCTTCTTAATGTAAAATAACTGGCCTGAAGCCCAAGTGCCTAAGCCAGAACTAATACACTTGGACACTGGGCTCTCAATCAGCAGTTCCCAATTTAGAAGGATGAAAGCTACCTGTCCTGCCACCACAGTGCTTGCCACAAACCTTCCTAATGTAAAACAACTGGTCTGAAGCTCAAGTGCTTAATCCAAAAGACTTGAATGATAGCTACACTTTAATCAAGTTACAACCAAGCAGTAATAAATACCACTGAATACTTTAGAGAATGTCTGGATTAGTGCTCAAGTTACACAAACAAAGCTAGATCCAGCAGGCCCGAATCCAGTCTATGCAACAGCAAACAAGGCGCACCAACTTCAGTAAGAAACAGTTCAGATATGCATGCACTATAAGCCTTTAACCAGAAATTCCCAGCTCAGAAGGGCAGAGTCCAGCCTCTCCTCCCACAAGAGTGCAGACCACGAACCCTCTTAATGTAAAATAACTGGCTTGAAAGCCCAAGTGCTTAAACCAGAATTAATACACTTTTAGAATAACAAGACACTGAGCCCTCAATCAGCAGTTCTCAACCTAGAAGGATGTAAGCTACCTGTTCTGCCACAACAGTGCAGACCACAAACCCTCTCAGTGCAAAACAACTAACTGGTCCGAAGCCCAAGTGTTTAAACCAAAAGGCTTAGAATGAGTTACACCAAGCAGTAATAAATACAATTGAGTATTTTAAGATGATGCAAAAGTAAAAAGAAGTAGGTAAAAACACAAGTACAGTAAAAGCAGATGAAAAAAAAATTTTTTTTTTTCTGAACAAGTGCTGAGATCAAAGAAACAGATTTGAGTGCTGAAACTAGAAAACTGGCTAGTTATAAGAAAAAAAAAACAAGCTAGAAGGCTTCCCCCAAACACAGAAGGGCTTGGGGGCTCAGAAGCCTACAAATAGTCTGTACCACTTAACAAGAAAGGCAGGAAATAAGCTTAATTTTTTTTTCTATTTCCCAGATGCTCTCTCTGTACACAGTAGGAGTGCCTGAAATCAGAATATGATCTCACTGCACTCAGTTGAGTGAGCAAATGAGATGGGCCCAGAGGCAAAAATAACAGAAAAAAATTTGTATTCCCAACTTGTCAGTATGCCTCGGGTAAGTCTAGTGTGAATTTATTTTAAATTTATAAATGCTCATGATTTATGCAGATGTTCTAAGTGTTTCACTGTTGCAGTCATAACTGTAGGGTGCTCCTGCCGGCAAGCAGCCCGAGGTCGGCCAGAATCCCAAAGTCTGGGTCCGGCGTCAGCTGTACAAGCTAGTACCCTGACGTCAATACGCTCTGGTACATAGCCCTCAGCCGACGCCATCTTCTCCAGTCTTTCTTGCCGTGCGGTGGAAAGCAGCTCGCAAGTCGTTGGTTGGCGATTTTTGAACAGCGTATTTTGTTGTTGTCGGTCCGAAGTTCTTACTTCTCTTCTCAAAGCTAAGTACCCCGTTGGGGAATCTTTTTCTTGTTCCTCCGATGTCAGAAAAAGTTAATAATTGTATAACGTGTGGGAAACAAATGCCTCATAAAGATTTCCACTCTTACTGTCTACCTTGCTTAGGCCCTGACCACGACGTTTCTTGTTGTCGGTTCTGTGCCAGGTTCAATTCTCGTACTATCAAGCGCAGGTACGACTGGGCTCTAAATTATTTTGGCAGACGCTTCAATTATAGAATGTCGTCGGACACTACCGGAATTCAAAAGAAGCGCAAAGACAAAGACAGGCCTCCGAGGTCCAAACAGGACTCGTTGCAGCTGGAGCCAGCGTCCGGTTCGGGTGTCAGTGAGGCGCTTTTGCAGCCCCTGTCGTCCGCCACTTCTGAACCGATGGCCGATACGGACTCCCATGGGGAGCCATCAAGGCCTACTATTTTAACTGCTGCAGGACCTTCGACGCCGCCCTCAGATGGGTCCGGAACCGCTGTGCAGGTACCGGCTTCTGAGGGGGTTTTCAGGCCTACTCACATCACTATTTCAAAGGCAAAGACAAAGACTCCTGTTAAGTCTAAAGTTCCTGCTCAAGCTACTACTGAATCTACTCCCAGGACACAGAAGCAATTATTAAAGATGGCTGAAGATTTGCTTACAGTGATTAGGGGTTCTCACCCCCCCACCTGAGAAAAGGCCTCGACAGGATGTTCCTCTGGATTCCTCTGACCAGGCTTCTGTATCTTCTGTCTCTTCCTCTGATCAGGAATATTCTTTCCCTCCTTATGAGGATTCGGATGCTGAGGACTCCTTGCCCTCTGCCTCCGCCTGAAGATTTCTTTGGGGAAACCTTGCATGAGATGAGGGAACATTTTCATTGGGAAGGTCAGGAGTATTCTGCTTCCAAGAAGAGGCTTAGAGAATTCCTTCTTCTTCCTCAGCATAGGCCTTTAGCTATCCCTCCTGTTCTTGACATTGTGGATGATGCTTTTTCTGAGGCTAATTTGAATCCTGATTCCATGCCTCCTGCTCCTTCTAAGCCGGATAGATTTTACAGGGTTCCTGACTCTCATTTATTCTTATTTAAGAACCCTTCTGCGGATCCTGAAACTTTTTCTCAGGGCTCTAAGGCTGCTAAAGTTGCTACTTCTAAAAATCCTATTCCCTCTGAGAAGGATTCTCGTGCTTTAGACAGGTGGGGAAAAAAGGTTTATACTTCTGCTACCCTGTCTGTAAGGGCTTTAAATTGCCAGTTTCATATGTTTAAGTATCAGCAATTTCTTTTGTCTGTTTTAAAGCAAAAGCTTGCTTCCCTTCCTGCATGTGCAGAGGATAAGGAACTTCAGGATGTATTGCATGCAACTGAACAAGTGAACAAACATAGTTTGCATTGTGGTTTTGATGCTTTGGATGCTTCTTGCAGGGCTGCAGCCTCTGGTACTGTTATCAGGAGACATGCCTGGCTTCGTGAACAAAGTTTACCTGAACAGGTTAAGGCTAAGTTATTGGATGCCCCTGTTCAACATGATGTTCTTTTTGGATCTAAGGCTGAGGAGGTTATTAAAAAGATGGAAGAAAAGGCAAAATCTATGCAAACTGTAAAAGATTTTTTGCAAGTTCAGCCTCCTAGATTTTCCAGGAATTGGCCGTCCAAAAATTGGTCCTTTCCCATGTCTGACAGGCCTCAAAGGGGAAGATATAGATGCTCCAGAGGTCGTGGTCAAGCTCAGGCCTCTTACAGATCTAGACAATAGACTGCTTCTTCACCTAGAAGGGGAGAAGACAGATCCCAATCTCAAAGAAAGCAAACTCAATGACTCTCTCGGTTGGGCTACAGGACCCCTTCACCTGGATGCCCCTCTCGGAGGAAAACTGTCTCTTTTTTACAGAAATTGGACTCGTATTACCCAAGACAGATGGGTATTGGACGTGATTTTAAAAGGCTACAAATTCCACTTTCATACTCTGCCAAGGGCTTACGGTTGGCCAGATCTGCCAAAACATCAATGGTCAGAGGCCTTAAATCAAGTGGATGCTCTTCTGGCCATGAGAGCCATAGAGTCTGTTCCACTCTCAGAGATGGGAAAAGGTTTTTATTCAAGACTGTTTCTGGTTCCAAGAAAACAAAGCTCATGGAGACCTATTCTGGACCTTTCGGTGTTAAACACCTTTTTGGAAATTCCAAAATTCAAGATGCTTACTCTGCAGCAACTAATTCCAATGCTCTCTCAGGACGCCTGGATGGTGACATTGGACTTAAAGGAAGCCTATTTACACATTCCCATCAGGCAGGAACGCAGGAAATTCCTCAGATTCAAGGCAGGTTCGAGACACTTTCAATTCTCTGTACTGCCCTTTTGGTTTATCTACTGCGCCCAGAGTCTTTACCAAGTGCCTGGCACCAGTAGTGGCTTATTGCAGACTTCAGGGGATTCAGATTTACCCTTATTTGGACGACTGCCTTATTCAGGCAGACAGCAAGGATCTTCTACTTCAACATCTGGAATTTGTTCAACGTCTTCTCCTCCTACTGGGATTCTCAGTGAACACAAAAAAGTCACATTTGATCCCTTCTCAACAAATGGTATTCTTGGGAACCCTCTTAAATACAACCTTACAAAAGGGCCTTCCTCACTCCAGAAAAACAAACACGGCTGGCTTCAATTTTCAACACCTTGGCAACTCTATCTCAGCTCACTGCAAGGAAATTCCTGCAGGCTCTGGGCTACATGGCTTCCTGCATTCTGTTGATTCCAAATGCAAGGCTTCATATGAGAAAGCTTCAATGGTATCTGAAAAGTGTATGGTCACAGCATTACCACGACCTGGACATTCTGATTCTTCTGATCCCCTGCCTCCGGAAGGAATTCCTCTGGTGGTCCAGGGTGTGTGCTTTAAACGAAGGAAAGCCTTTTAGTTTACCTCAACCTTCTCAAATCATAACCACGGACGCCTCGGATTATGCTTGGGGAGCACACTTTCTAGACAATTGCCAGCAGGGAACCTGGGCAAAGGACCATCTTTACTGGCACATCAATCTGAAGGAAATGTTGGCAGTTCAAAATGCTCTTCTAGCCTTCAAGAACTTTTTGCAACCAGGGCCTCTGCTAATTCGCACAGACAACACCACAGTCATGTGGTTCATAAACAAGCAGGGGGGTTCTCATTCGTACCCCCTTTGCAGACTAGCTATGGCTTTATGGGACACTGTTCTAAATCTGAATCTACATCTCCAGGCTCAATTCATTCCAGGAGAACAGAATCTCTTAGCAGACAGCCTGAGCAGAAACATTTCAGATCCTCACGAATGGATGTTAGACACCAACTTATTCAACAGGATAACTGCAGTTTGGGGATGTCCCCAGATAGATCTGTTTGCATCCCACCTCAATCATCAGCTGCCTCGCTTTTGCACCAGGTCCTTCCACAAAACAGCTTGGAAAGTGGATGCCCTGTCCTTCAGCTGGAGAAGCCTTTCGGGATATGCCTTCCCTCCTCTTCCTCTACTACCTTGGGTATTACTGAAGATAAAACAGGACAAGTCCAAGTTCCTTATCTTGATTGCTCCAAATTGGCCTCGACAGTTTTGGTATCCAACTTTAAAGCACCTGTTCTTGGAGCCTCCTTGGATTCTCCCTCTGAACCCTTCTCTTCTGTCCCAGCATCAGGGTCAGTTACTACATTCCAATCTCAAGACCCTTTGCCTGGCAGCTTGGCTCTTCAAAGGAATTTGATTTCTTCTAGTCTTCCCAAACAAGTTTTGGATGTTCTTCTGGAAGCTAGACGGCCTAGTACTAGGAAATCCTATGCCTCTAAATGGAAGAGGTTTTGTATTTGGATGCAGGACCGAGGCTCGGACCCTCTGGTGCCTGATCTCTATTCTATTTTGCTTTACCTTTCGGATCTTTTGTCTAAAGGACTTTCCTTTTCTTCCATTAAGATTCATGTTTCGGCTATTTCTGCCCATTTCAATTCTGATCCTCCTGTTTTTTCTCATCCTTTGGTGAGACAATTCTTGAGAGGGGCTAAGAATTTGCGGCCTCCCAGGACCCCTCCTGTTCCTGCTTGGGATCTTAATTATGTTTTAGAAAAACTTACCTTGCCTCCTTTTGAGCCTGCTGCATCTTCAGATATTAAGTTTTTATCTTGGAAGATAGTTCTTTTGTTAGCATTGACTTCTGCCAGAAGGGTCTCAGAGTTGCAAGCTCTCATGGCTGTGGAACCATACCTTATTTTCCACCAGGACAGAGTATCCTTGAGGACCAATCCTTCTTTCATGCCTAAGGTGATTTCGAAAGTGGCTTTAAATCAGACAATTCACCTTCCTACTTTCTTTCCTAATCCTCAAAATAAAGGGGAAAGGATTTTGCATTCATTGGATGTGCACAGACAGTTACGATTTTACCTGGACAAGACTAAAGAGTTCAGAAAATCTAATCAATTGTTTGTTTCTTTTGCCTCCAGTTCTCTTGGAAAACCTATTTCAAAACAAACAATTTCCAAATGGATTGCTTATGGAATCAGATTTTGTTACACTCATCATGGGAAACAGTTTCCAGGTACTGTGAGAAGTCATTCTACTAGAGCAGCTGCCACTTCTACAGCTTTCCTCAGAGGAGTTCCTACGAAGGATATCTTGGAAGCTGCCACTTGGAGTTCTGTGCATACTTTTTCCAAGCACTACAATCTCCCTCTGTATTCTAAGACCAGGGCAGGCTTTGCCTCTGCTGTTTTGCAGGGTCTTCTTGCTGCCCCTTCTTCTGTCTAAGCCTCCTCCCCTTTTTCACTGCTTTGGGATTCCACCCTACAGTTATGACTGCAACAGTGAAACACGAAGAACATAGTACAGTTGTGTACACCTACCATAAATGTAGATGTTCGAGTGTCTTCACTGTTGCAGTCGGTGTTTCCCTCCCTCCTTTCCTCTCTTTTACTCTTTTGTGGTGTATTTCTGTTTCCTTGTTGGATTCATTTTTGATTTATTGGGGACTTCTGACATCTAGGGCAAGAAAGGCTGGAGAAGATGACGTCGGCTGAGGGCTATGTACCAGAGCGTATTGACGTCAGGGTACTAGCTTGTACAGCCGACGCCGGACCCAGACTTTGGGATTCTGGCCGACCTCGGGCTGCCTGCCGGCAGGAGCACCCTATAGTTATGATTGCAACAGTGAAGACACTCTAACATCTACATTTATGGTAGGTGTACACAACTGTACTTTACTGAATCCTTGAAGTCTCTTACCATTCCTAGCCACATATGCTGTGGTTTCATAGCTGCAAGGACCAGCTCATTTACATAACATGTAAATTTGTTTCCAAATGCGAACAACCTTTAAAGTAAGAAACAGTAACATTTTGCTGAATCCTATTTTGGAGCGGTGGGGCAAGCCCCCCTGCACCCTCCCCTGTTGTGAGGGTCTGCACCCCTAAAATCCTTGGTACTTTAAACCACTCAGTAGCTGTGCAGTCACAGACGCAAGCAAGAGAAGAAATGCCGTTTAGTATTCTCTGAGGTTGTACTGTGTCAACGTTGTAAGCCTAACTGGACTGAGGTGGGGGGGGGGGGATGCTCACTGCCATTTAAAAGTTACATTACTGCATATACTTTTAACTGAATGAAAACACACTAAAATGGCTGTTTAAGGTGTCTTACGTTTGGCAGGTTTCATTTTGAGAAAATACATTAGTTTCCTGTCATAAGCCACAAACTCCATTCATTGTAGTTGGTAGACCAGCTCAAAATTTGAATATTTTTTCCTCTGGGGAGGTGCGATGGGGAAGAAAGAGGTACTTGGAACATATTTTCTGTGAGTCAGGTGGATTGGTGGACTTTAAGGATTCCTTGCAGGATGCACTGTCTGAGATGCTGGGTGGGCAGATTGTTGTGATGAGAGAGATGATTTTTCTGAGCTGTGATACAGTATTTGAATTACCTAGACATGGTAAAGGCCTTGCTGTGTTTAATTATGGTGGCTGCCAAAAAAGCAATTACTAGAAAATGGAAATCAAAATCTAAATCAGCTATATGCGAAGTAGTGAATATAGTATCAGAAAGCAACTGGAACTGAGATGTGTAGAAAAGGGTAGAAGCAAACTACATAGGAAAAAATGGGAATTGTGGGAGCAATACATAAAAGGGGAGGAATGAGGTTTAAAACAAGGCAGGGCTTACATGAGCTATGTAATGTTTGACTGAAAATGATTGGGTAGATAAGTGATGTAAAATGCTTGCATCTAGGATTTTGTCTGGTTTGTTTTCATTTATATAAATGTATGATTGCTTATGTCATATGTTATGATTTAATAAAAATGTTTCTTGCTAAAAAAAGAGGGGAGCAGGAATGGAATAATTTATGTAATGTTGCTTAGGTTATATGATTAGCAGTATATGCGAAGTATAATATTTGATGTTAATTTAATACAGTTTGATTACTTTTGCATGAATGTAAATTTGCCTGTCACAAGTGAATATTCAATAAAGGTGTTTTTTTTTTCTTTTTTAACAAAAAAAAACTGAATAGAGATTATTGAAGAGTTTGTCAAAGGTATGACAGAATTCATACAGTTTGTGCTCAAACCACTTATCCAGATTCACTTAGCAGGTGGGTGAACTTGTTGAGAGTCTTACTGTGGTTGGCAGAAAATTTCAGATTCAGCCAGCTGTACAGAATATATTTTTTTATCTTTGAAAGGGAGGTGGCTAATTCCACAAAGTACTTGTTCCTCATTTTTCCAGTTGCTAAGAGATAAGTTATTTGAACATTTGATGCCATTAATTCAGTTTAAAAATGTGTATCGTTATCGTGTCTCCTCTTGGTAGTCTATAGTAAATTGGGGAAAAAAATGGAGGTATCCCATTGCCCTTTTACTTAAAATGTCTACCCTAGTTATCTGTCTTTGTGTCCTTTGAATCCTTCCTTCTTATTGGTGTCCTTTGAATCCTTCCTTCTTATCGGTAATGATTGTAAATACACACACAAACCCACCTGACTAATTATGTAGCCCAGGTCAGGTCTTCTCTTACGGAATCTTTATCTTGTCATGATTTCTAGTGATGTGTAAAGGATCTTTCATTATAACACACTTATTCTTGACAGTGACAGCTTTAACTTGTATTTTGAAATATTAGTCTGTAATAGCTCTCAGGTCATTAACTCTCTGAGCCTGGTAATGGTTATTATTTTAAGGAATTTGGATATTTATTTTTGGCCATACCAAAGTGAAGCACTCTACAATTTTCCTGTATTAAGGTGCACATTGTTTGTTTTTTTGCTGACCATAGATGAAGTTCATTCAGATAATCTTTGTAGCTTTTCCTGCTCAGAGCTGCTTTTATGCAATGTGCTACCTTAGTGTCATCAGCACCATGACTAATCCAAACATAATGACTTGTAGGAAAGGTTGGTGTAAACAAACTAAATAGGAATGCTACCCATTTAACCCTTCAGAAGCAGTCTTCTGCCCCAGTAACTCTGACCTGACATCTCCTGCTGTAAATCCAGTTTGTTGTAAATGAGTTAATGTTCATTGACAAGCAAAACTTGTCAACTTTTAGTAGAATGCCTTGGTTAAATCCAGACAAAAGATATCAGCAGGTAGTCTTGTATCTGTACTGTCAGTAAGGCTTACATGGAGGTTTAATACATTTGGTAAAGTGAGAATGGCCTGAGAGGAAGCTATGTCGGTTGGTATCCGAGGTGTCTGAATGACTGAGGCAGTAGTCTGATTTTCAAAAAAAAAAAAATAAGTTCAAACTTTTAAAGTCAAGCTAGTTAAAGTAAAAGGGAAGTAATTCAGTCAAACTTCAATTCCTATCCTTGGAATTCAGAATCCTGATAATATCCTTGCATTTGTTCTGGACATAACCTGCCCAAGGTGTCTTTTGAAATTACTATGTTAAACAAGAAACAAAGGACACTGATCTCAAAAACAGTCTGTCAATACTCCTTTCCAGATAAAGCATTGGATTTAATGCCTTGATTGTTTTAAACATTGTCCTGAGTAATACATAGAAATATTTCTTTCTTATAACTGAGTAATAACAGGAGGATTTGCAGCATTGACAAAAGTTCACATGTTTCTCCAAGAATGTTACAGAAATGATGGCATTCTTAATTGATAAGATAAATCCTCCTGCCTTTCCCACCATTTACTAGAAAAGTGGAGCTGCTTTTTATTATTTCCAGTATGAATTGTTGGATTCCTCTAATACCATGATTTATTCATTCCTAACACACTTTCTCATTTGTGACTTGTCACCTCACTTTTACCTTCTTTGTGTATTTTTATCACACCTGGCCAGTATCCATGACATCCCTAGAAAGACATACCATCTGAGCTGACTGCAGGCAAAGTGATCTGCACACTTTTTTTTCTAAATTGTGGCTTTTTCTGTGGACTAAATTCCCACACTGCTAGACTTGTCTGTTTTCTGCTTGGAGCAAAGGTAAACTCCCATTACAGTGACCTTAAACAAATGCGCATTTAGGCCAAATGCTGTTCCCCCAACCCCCAGCACTTGGCTGTTGTACTGGTACACTTCTAGCCATAGCACCACCATTGCTTCATTCTTGACAGGAAGCAAGTTGTTCTGTGCACTTGTTTCAACCTCGTGCCTGTGCTGTCAGCATCAAAGTCCACTGTGAAACCTGGGTTATTGATGTTTATAGTCTGTCCTTTTTCTATTACACCTGCAAGCAGCAACTTTTTCATGACTTCAGTGTTTTTTTGTATATTTGCTATTCTGTGTGTTTAGGTACAGGATGCATCATCTCCCTCTTTAATTTACTCATTTCTTAGTACAACTTAAATGGAAGTTCAAGATTGTTTTTCTCTCCCTAACATTTCAGGAGTCTAATTTTTAAGTGACACTTTATTGCTGATCTCTCTGATGACCGTTTAGACCTCCCTTTGAGTACCCTGTAAAATTGTTTTTCCCCTACGCAAGAAGCCTTCAGTCTGTTTGTTCCCTGGGGGTGAGAGTTGAGTGAACCAGAGTGTGGAGCTGTCATCTACACCAAATGATTTGGATTTATTCTCAAGTCATACATGTCCAGTGCACGCATATTTGTAGTGTCTGAGCGGAAGGCTGTGCAATGGGCCTTTGTGACGTACCGTCACGTTTCCTTCTGTGATGCCCTTGTAGATCCTGCAATGTCCCCAAGAGTGATATTTAGCACTGAGCACATACTCATATTTACTACCCTTCCGACATGGAAAGGTGACCAGGTAAAGACTTGTCATTCCTGTCCTTCCCTGCACCAGCTACTTCAGTTGCCTGAGCCTTTAATTGCACTCTGATCACCTGGCCTGTCGTCAGGGCTAGATTACTGTACATCAGTAGAGCTGACCCACGTAACTGAATATTGTGCAATTGTGAATGAATTAATGGTGAAAGTTTTTCATTGTTTGTTTGTGGAAGTTAATTTGTTTACTTTTGTTGATTTACAGGAGTTGGGTAATAGTTTAGACAAGTGCAAGAACAATGAAAATCTGCAACAG
>NC_056726.1:997179998-997295561 GCF_019279795.1 Protopterus annectens | reverse complement strand
ACGTGTGTGTGTGTATATATATATGTGTTTATATATATATATATATATATATATATATATATATATATATATATACATGTGTGTGTGTATGTACATATATATATATATATATGTATGTATGTATGCATATATATATATATATATATATATATATATATATATACATACATACGCATACATATATGCACACATACAGAGAGAGAGAAGATCCTAAGGGTCCTGATGGAGAGATGAAACGTCAGCAAGCAAAGGAGCCATAGTAGTGCTGAAATTGAGTTCATCCTCAAGTCTTGGGTGAGTACCTTCGCGAGGTGGATCCTGTTTTTCACAAAATCTCAGTAAGGCAATACTGATATATAGACTGTATTTATATAGCATATATCATGGACAGAAGCAAATCAAAAATAAAAAAGATAGCTGGGTGCACAAGACCCAGGATAAAAAAGTGCCCATCCTGGTAGGCGCACTGGTCCCCGGACTGGAAAATATGACCGTGTAGAATCCTTAAAATATGGAAACAATCCTACAATGGGGCCAGGCTCAGGTGGGGGATGGGCCCCCCTGTTGTAGAAGGAAGTAATAGTCCTGAAAAATGACAAAAATTGATTGGCCAAAGAAGAGCCATAAAGATAGAGTGGACTATTGAGGATAAGAAAGAAATTATGTATTGTTACTATTATGTAAAAAGCCCAGAATTTCCAGACACAAGATATACAAAATGATTGAGAGAAATTAGAAGAAAGAAAAATACTTCCGCAGAAAAAACTGTCACAAGCTTCAAATAAAAATTTGCTTTCATTAATACAACAGATTTTTGAAAAACCGTATATAGATCAAGAAAGTTTGATCTCTTTGGAAAAAGAAGCCTCTGAGGAAGTGAAAAAATATAAACACATCCTAGAGATATTTGAAAAATATGGACATGGGAAAGTAAGAGAGATTTGATATGGTGCAATATTTATGAAAAGGAGAAAGCCAAGTTAACTAATATATAGAAGGCAGTTTCAAAGATATTTGAAGAAAAATACAGGCAGAGCCATCCAGATATGGAAAATTTCACAATAAAAAGACTAAAAGCACAAAGATTTAATGTAGAAAAGACCTTTAGTAAAGTAGAAGTTGAAGAAATAGAAGTTGAAGTTATGGAGTGCCTACGAAGTGAAGGATTTAATGTAGAAGGTCTAAAACCGTCTACATCGTAGCATGATGGAGTGAGTCCCCAGAACAAGAAAAAACAAGAAGATCAAAGACATGTCAAGAAGAAATATGGACGGGGAAAGGAAAAGAGAATTAATATGGTGTAATATTTATGCAAAGGAGAAAGCAAAACTAATACAAAAAGAGCTGCACCATAGATATTTGAAGAAAAATATAGGCAAATGAATCCATATATGGAAAACTTTATAATACAAAAAAAATAAGACCAAGAGGGAAAAGTAGAAAAAGAGATTAGTAATGGAGAAGTCAAAAATAGAAATTGAGATAATGGAACAGCTGCAAAGAGAAGGATTCAGTGTATAAAATCAAATGCAGAAGGCACCACAACAGGATAGAGCAATGGATATCCAAATTAAGGGGAAACCAGTGGAACAGGAAGCAAAAGGTCAGGTGCCATATCAAGATATTTTGGAGCCTTCCACAGGAAACCTAGTATAAAAGTTCATTTGAAGCTAGACAAGAAGGAAAGGAACAGGAAACCGTGGAAACTCGGATGCAGACAATGTTGAGGAGTGATAGGCCAGTGAGTTTCCATATGACAGAACAACGGATGACACGGGATGAAATTGAAGGGAATGTGCCACAAGAATATGTTGTATAACTTTATATAGAATGCCCACAGGAAATCGAAAACAAGGGATGTGCCCTCAGTATGGAAGAAAAGGAGTTAAGAGAAGAGTTGCTTGATTTAATAGACAGACAGATATATCAAGATCAATGAGAGAACTAGACTGCAGAAGGTTAATAAAACCCCACAAGTCAGAAGCTTGATAAAACAAACGAACAGAGCAATTAGGGCTGCCCATAGAAATCCATGTGATATAACAGAAGTAAACAGAATACATTACTGTGCTGCTAAATTAATAACTGATAAAATTATACCACAGGAACATAGGGTAGCGAGGGAAAGGGGGGGGGGGCGAAAGTGAATACCGTCATGGAAATATCGAATAGAGAAAACTGTAAAGCAGCTAAGACCAGAAATGTCATTGTTAGATTATAGAAGAGGGAACAGATCAACAGAAATATTAAGAAAGATCGATGTGATAAAAGCACAGCTGCAGGTTGTCAAAACTTTTTCAGATAATAAAGAAACCTTTAAAAAAGGAAACTTGCAGCACCAGGAAAACATCAATTTGGGACAAGAATGTGATATAAAGGAACTTGAGCAAGAGGGGTGAATAAATACTTGGGAATTAATGAAGGATCAGCAATAAAACATGAACAAATGCAAATAAAGCTTAGTAAGGAGTACTTTAGAAGACTTGAATTAATCCTGAAAACAGCACTGACACCTAGGAATAAGATCCAAGCTATAAATCAATTTGCTCTTCCTGTCCTAACTTATAGTTTTGGTGTGATTGACTGACCCCAAAAAGTGTTGGATAGATTGGATATTAAAGCAAGAAGGATGTTTCATGCTCGCCAAGTGATTTATAAAAATCGGTGTATACCAAGATTATATATTTTCCATTCTGAAGGAGGGGGATGGGCCTCCTTGAAATTGATTACATGTATAGATCTGCAGTCGTGGGACTCCACACATCTGCTGACCTCACAAGATCCAAATGTGGTGAAAGTTGTGAAACCTGAGGAGAATAAATCCAAGATGACACCTCTGCTTAATTTAGCCAAAGCATATCGACGTGAAGCAGGAATGGAAATCAAGCCAGAAGTGGATAAAAACCAGGCAGCAACTGAATGTGCTAAAAAAAAAAAACAAAAAGAATATAAGGTGAAGGTCCAGATGAGAAGGCAAGAAATGTGGAAAAAACATAAATATAGTTGCAAGTATAGAAAAGTTCTGGAAGAGTCTCATGTTGATCAGGAACGAATGCAGGAATAGTTAAGGAGAGGTGAATTTACATCAAGAAATGAAAGGTTTACATCAAGAAATGAAAGGTTAATATTGGCAGCCCAAGATAGTGGGCTACTTAAACGCTGGTTTACTAAGTCCATTGGACATATGGGAGAAACAGACATATGTAGGTTTTGTGGAACCAAATTGGTAAGTCACACACCTTATTGCTGGTTGTGACTCCCTCTAATGGCAGAGGGACTGTATACTGAAAGGCATAATAATGTGGTGAGATTGTTACACTGGAGATTGTGCAAACATTATGGTATCGAAGTGTCTGAAAATCACTGGAAACATGAGCCACAGAGAATCATAGAAAATTATGAAGTTAACATGACATGGGATCACCCAATATCAACAGTCCAAAAGATAGATGCTAGAAAACCGGATGTGGTGGTCCAAGAAAAGAAGACAAAAGCACCATTTATCATTGAAATTGCTACACCTAGGGATTATAGTGTCTTGCGTAGAGAGAGACACAAAGTCATATAAAATACCTCTATTTACAGGCAGAAACGAGAGCCATGTGGAAGAAAGACACCCAGACAGTTCCAATAGTAGTAGGAGCAACTGGTCTTATAAAAAATAATTTACAATCTTATTTAGATGCGTTACCAATTCATGTAACACCGTACGAATTGCAGGAGTCGTCATAACTTGGTACATTGCAGGTGCTGAGAAGAGCCCTTTTGGCTAACATCAAAGGGTGAAACAATACTAATTTCATGAACTTTAATCGTACTTACTCCACCTTTCCCTTATTACCTATTTCTTTGTGTTTCCTCTTCTGCCTCCTATATAGCTACTGGATAGTACTCCATGAAGGGTCTCTCTTGTGTTATCCTCCACTATCTTCTCCCCTTGCCTTTTCTTGAACTTTATGGCCTGCATCTTTTTTCCCCAAGAGCTTGCTCAACCTTTTCCATGCTGCCCACCGGTAGTGTTTCCAGTAACCTCTTTGAACATCTATCTCTATTATGACCGTAGCTTCTACCCTGTTTTTATGCTACCTGGTCCTTCCATACCACCTCTTCCTATCCTTTCTTCCTCTGTCATGGCTTTCCTTTTATCTCTGTCAGATGCCTTTCTGGTTCTTTTGTTCCTGGTATTTTGTCTTTCTCATTCTTATGCTTTACCTTCCCCATCTACACCATTAAATCCCACATCACCATACATTGTTTAGGTTCCTGCCAACATTCATGTGATTACTATTCCATAGTCTCTCTTTCTGTCTTTTCTAGCCTCTCCCTTTATTCTTTCTCTCTCTTAATATGCAAGCCATCTCCTTACCACCTCTCCTGCTCCTTGCTCCAGCACTTCCATGATCATATACACCCCTGCATGGTCAGAAGTCTTCTTTTTTAACTGCTGACATTCCTATTTTTTTTAGCTAAAGAACTGTCTTGCTTGTTTATACCACATTGTTTTTCATAAATGTGACTCCTTTCTTCAGCTGATGTTTCTCTCTCCAGCTGTCTTTCTGTCTCCATTTCCCTGTGCTGGTGGCTCCATCATCATTATCCTGTCGTGCTCTTTCTTCCCAAACATGTGACATTAGATCCACAGATGAACAATCATAAATTTATCCCTGGGATATTTATCATGGCACTTATCTGATTGAGGAGCCTGTCTTATCCAGTTTTCTGGGCTTAGCTGGCGAGGCATCCTTCTTAACCACATGCTTGATCTACATCTATTAATCTAAGATGTCTTCTGTTATTTCAGTTCTCTCTAGTCCCTGTCTGATCCCATTCATGAAAGAAAGCTTTATATAAAGCTCTGTAATCCATGTTTGGGTCATATGTTTGCTGGGGTTCACCCTGTTCCATTTATCCCCACCGCCATGATATTATTCAGTGGCCTTCCACACTTTTGATTATGCTCTCTGACTGCATGTACATTCTTCCTGAATAATACTGCATCCCTCATTTTCTCCCTCCTTTATGGTCCCATTTGCCCTTTGGGAATTGCATTTTAATTTTTCCATTTTTTTTGTCTTGGGTTTCATTCCTTGTATCAGTTCTATGTCTCCCATTTACTTGGGTGGTCATGGGCCCTCTTCCTTTTTGTGTGTGCTCACTCTTTCTCCCCATCTGTCCCCCACCCATTACTAGATAGCACTTTTACCCTCTCTTCCTCCTACCGTAAGAGTTGTTTTTTTTATCAGTCTTTGTTTCTCGTGTGTGCTCAAACCCTTTCCCTCTCCTCCTTTTCACGTTGTTGCTGTTTGGTATCTTTATGCTGCATCTCCCCCTTTTTTTTTTTTTTTTTTTTGGAGACCCTTGGCTTTATCTTTAATATTCCAGCATTTCTTCTGTTTCATACCCCCGGCATTTTATTCACTGTTTTTTTTTCCCATTTCTTCTTGCTTCCTTTCTTTCCCTGTTTTCTTTTTCTGCCCCTGTTGCACTTGATTATCCTACTGTAATGCAGCTGGCTAACCCAAAACTGGTAATCACAACACTATTGCATATCATTGGTTTCAGTCTAACTTTTCCCCCATTTCCCCCTCCTCCCTGTGACAGTAGTACTATATTTTCTCAGATTTTTTTCCCCATGACCTTTTCCTGCAGTCTCCTAGCTGCTCATTCTGCACCGTTTCTAAGCTTTATCCTCACATTTTAAACGGCAACATTGGATGTCCTTCCTTCATCATTGTTGCAGTATTATTCACTCTTGCAATATTCCTCATTCTTGATATCGTGTTGAGGATAGCCGAATGTCTGTCCATAATACTAAAGGCTTTTCATCTTCAAGGCACCGTACATCAGATGTTTGTCCTATGTGCAAGGCGTAAAGTACACATGTGACATATAAGCGCCTAATCCTCAATGTTTTTGCTGACCAAATGCTAGCTATGAATTTGATCTGCATTCAGTTGACAGAGTTGGTTCAACTACCATGCCTTCTAAAGTTAAGTACCCCCCCCCCCCTTGTGGTCTCTTCTTTCCTTTCAATTTAGTTTACTTGTCATCCTGGAAGGGAAAATCTGAGTGTGGGTGGCAATTTCTCCATAAAGATAGACGCAAGTGTCTTTTTTGTTTGGATGCTGCACGTGACCTTATGCAGCATGTGATTTGCTAGACCTTTGTTCCTAAGGCACTCAAGCCATCTTGTCATTTCTTTACATTTATTTGGAGAACCAGGGGTTGAAGCTTTTGGCACTGTATGCCATCCGTTCACCCACCCTGACGTTCATTAGCCACATAAGAAGAAAGCCAGAAGGGTGTGTACTTACCCTGCTGCTGTCCTGCTTCCACCAGATGTCTCCATTGGGTTAGATGAAGAATTCAAGTACTGTCCAGTGCAAATATCGTCTCTCTCTGCACCAACCCATTTGGAAGCAAACACGGAGCTGTCTGCCTGCATGTCCACCGAGCCTGTTCCTGCATCTGGTGCAGATGTGAAGGGGGCAACATGGCTGATTATATTGGAGGGGTATAGGGCGATTTCCAAAATACTTGTTAAGAAAGAAGTGCCTGGTACCCACATTGAATGTAGGCAGGGATCTGAACCTCCTTTATTTTTTTAAAGCTGATGTCCCCTTTCAGAAAGAAGCAGAAGACCAGGTATGTGGCCCCTGTGGTTAAAGAACCCACAAAGAATTGCACGATTTTACTTTGGGGCTTCTCAGTGCTCTTATGGCTGTAAAGCCCTGTCAAGGATTATCTGTTCTTGCCTCTGTTCTGTGGTCTTCCATTCCTTCCAGATGCCCTAGGAGCTCTGATTCATCTGATGAGTTAGGCTGTGGTGAGGGCTCATTGGCTTACTTCCCTGGGATCCACTCTTCTCTTGCCTTCTCTGGGATCCACTCTTCTCTTGCCATGAGGTCTGAAGAGGAGGATGCACTTTCTCCAGACTCTCCTGTGGAAAAACTGTCCTTTGAGGATACAGCGTTTCCTATGATGGAACATTTTATGTGGAACTATTCCCAGGTTTCTGACTTTCAAAAAAGTTATGAACTCTTGCAAATAGATTTTCCTCAGTCTTTTGCATTCCTACCAGTGCTGGATGCCCCCTGCCCCTTTGGGTACTTATACTGCAGCTTCTTGGGCCCCTGATTCCCAGCCTCCTACCCCTAATAAACCAAAACGGTTCTATAATGTTCCTGAAGTTCAGAAGTTTTTATATAAAAAGCCCTTCCTCTGATCCTGCTGTTATTTCTGTGTCCACTCATAAACTGTCCAAGTTGCTGGCCTCTTCTAAGCTTTTACCTTCTGATAAGGACAGCCGCCCCATGGGCAGGTATGGTAAGAAAGTATATACTTTTGATACCTTAGCTTTCAGGGCTATTAATTATTAGACCTATATAACTAGATATGTCTTTGCTCTTCTCTCCAAACTTTGGGGCATTCCAGCTGATATGTCTGATTTGGAGGATGTTTTCTGCCATCTTCCTTTTGAGCTCTGCTTTTCAGGTGACTTTTCATTCCATTAAATGCAGTTATGGTGCTGCTGGTGACGCCTCCTTTTGGGCTGCTGCATCTAGATATGTAATGAGGCATTATTGGCTGTGCCTCCAGGCTCTACCTGAAGACATCAAGGATAAATTATTGTACTCTGCCCTTAGACAACTAGAATCTCTTTACACTTCAGGATAAGGGTACAGTTATGCATGATCTAAAACAGTCTCTCTCTGTCCTGTTCCTAAGTTTCAGAGAAATTATTTTTCTAAGCCTTTTGTCTGTAGGCCTTCTAGGGGCAAGAGGGCTTCTATGAGTTTTTTTTTTCCAAACAAGCCTTCTCAGGGCTTTAAGGACCAGAAGCCTCCTTTCCCTGACAAATTTGCTTTTATTTGACATTCAGCCATTTGTAACGCTTGGCTGGATTCCTGTGTCCCTCAACTCGACTGTGTTTTCCTGTTTGGCAACAGATAACTATAGATGCTTGGGTGCTTTCCAGTTATCCATAATGGTTATTTTATGGTCTGTAAGTCCCTCCCTCCATTCTCTGGCCTTCCTCAGCCTCCTCTTTGTTAGCTCCCACAATTTCCTTTGGTTCCCTGTACCAGCAGATCCTGAAGAACCATTCAGCCTGTCATTTATCAGGTAACAGTGTTTTGTTAGTTTGTTTACAGGATGCTTCTGATTCAGTCGTGGAGGCCCATTTTAAACCTGTCCTTTCTCAAGGTTCCTCCTTCAGGATGTTATCTCTTCAGACTTTCTTTTCCTCTATTGCATCCTCAAGCTTTATCTGATTTCCCTGTATTTGAAGGACACTTGCCTCCACAGTCCTATTCACCTGTCTTCAGGAAGCTTTTGTGTGTGTCTGTTTCTTTCTCTCCATTATCAGTTTTTTGGCTCACTTTTTGGTCTTTCTACAGCTTTGTGAGTCTTTAAACAAATGTCTGACCCCTGTGGTAGTCTTCCGCAGTTTTCAGAGAATTCAGATATTCCCTTACTTGGACAACCTTTTGATTCAAGTCCTTCTCAGCACCTCCTGCTTCAGGATCTTCACTTAAGTATTCTTATTCTACGAAGTGTGGAGTTCACCCTCAACCACAAAAAGTCATCAACTCCCTCTCAGGACCAAGTTACCAATGATGGCTCGTCTCCCACCTGTCAAGCTCCTCTATTTGACTGCTTATTTCCAGTACCTTGTAATCCTTCCAGTCCCTCCTGCAGGGGAATTTCTCAGAGCTCTGGGGTGCATGGCATCTGCCATTCCCATGGTTCTGTTAGTCAAACTCCAGTAAGTAAATTTCAGTGATATCCCAAGACTGCTTGGCTCCAGCACTGCCATCCTCATATCTGGTTCCTTTCTTGCCTTATGTTAAACTATAACTCTTCTGGTGGAGTCACCAGAATTCCCTGAATCAAGATCTGCCTTTTCAGGTTCCTCTCTTACTCTGATCTGTACATGGGGAGTTTCCAATCAAGGTTTGGGAGCCTCCACCAACATCAAAGTCAAGGGTCTTTTGGCCCATCTACAACTGACTAGACTTTGATCTCCTGGTCTTTCACTCCCTTTGGGTTCAGTTTCTTATAAAAATTTTTAGACAGTACCATAGCCCTGTGGTACATCAACAAACAAGGGGGCAGAAAATCTTACCGTCTTTGTAGATATGCTCTTCTTGCATGGGAATTTGCAGTCTGCCATCACTTGGCTCTTTAGGCAGGTTACATTCCTTCAGAGGACAATCTTGTTGCAGACTCTGTCTGAGCAGGTGTAAGACAAATCTTCACAAATGAATCCTTCACAGGGAGGTGTTTCTGGACGTCATCAGTGGGGTACTCCTCAATTAGATTTTTTAGCCTCGCCTGTGAACAGACAACTTCCCCAGCTCTCCAAGAGTGCAAAGTCCTCTGACTTGGTTGGTGGATGCTACGTCTAGTTCTTTAAAGGGTATGTTTCTATATGCCTATTCCTCCTCTCCTCCTGCATTAGATCATGTGGAACAGGCCCAGAATCTTACTGGTGACTCTTTTGGCCCAGACAGTACTGGTTCCCACTTATATTTTATCTGGCCTGGGGTACTCGTCCAAAAGATATCTCACAAGCTGGATCTTCTCAAACAAGACAAGGGATGTCTCGTTTACCCTCACTTACCCACCCTTCACTTGGCACTATGCTATTCCAAGGTAAACTACCCTTTATTAAGTGATTGTCAAAATTCAGTGCCCCTTCAACCCAAAGAATACAGTAGCCTATACAGAATTTTTCTCAGAATAGAAACTATTGTACATACCAGACGTAAGCTCAAAACTAACTCCAAAAACAAACCACTCTGGTGGCATCCCAAATTAAACAGGTTATACAATAAAAGGTAAAAGAAAATTGTTAAAATCACAAAGTGCAACTCCCATAAAGATAAGAACTCTGTCATCAAATTAGATAGGCAGATAAGTCCAGTAAAGCCAGTTTTGAGGTTAAGATAGCCTCAGGCAAAAGGCAACCATAACGCCGCCTTCAGCTATGTCAGAAACCTCAAAGGTAGCAGATAGCAGTGTGCTGAACTGGTAGTTAATGGTGCCACATTCACTGAGCCAGATGATGTAGTGAATCTGCTGGCTGACAAATTCAGTTCCAACTCACCCCCCCCCCCCAGCCACCCCCTCAAGAATTACTTTGAAACATATCCCCCCAACTATAAATAAGAGAATGTTTCCTTGCTGTGCTCGCTAATGCCAAGAATACAGCCTTAATGGGCTCCAGTAATGTCCCAGGTCGCCCCTGAGTAGTAAAATAATGACCTATCACGGCTACTGGAGTTACTATTTAACTGTAACTATAATCTCAAAAACTGCTTTGTGCCACGAGCATGGAGGACTGCAGCTGTCATCCCTCTTCATGATTGTGGATCATCAACAAATCCAAAAAACTACAGATCCATTAGTCTGATGTTGTACGCAGAGTCAAGGAAAGAATTATGGAAATGATCGAAGACATTTGAAACCTTCAGTCCTTGGATCCATCCCAATTTGGCTTTGTCAAAGGAAGGTTATGTCTGTTTTATTGCCTTTATTCCCCTTTCAGATGTGAAACACATGGTATGATTCCTTGTCAGAAGAATGAGAAGCACCGTTGTCTTCTGTTTACTGGTGCACTTTTTGTTGGATAAACTTTATTTCCTCATTTGCATGTTCTGTATCCAAAAAGATGTTTTTAATCCTCCAGGGAAAAAAATACTCTGAAGACCGGTGGATGCAGCAGCTTGAATCTCACACCTGCCTGTCAACATTCCCTTTTTGCTGAGATAAGTTTGCTTCTTTTGCCTTGTGTACAGTGAATAATCATTTCCCAAAATACTATGTTGATTCCAATTTTTATTACTTTGCCCTTCTTCCACAGTATTGTTAGCATCAACTCTTCCTGCCAGCAGGACTACATCTTTATTTTTAGACAACTTTGCTACTTTCTCATGGTCAGGTTTGGAGCATACATATATGGTGTGTCCTTTCACTTAATAGCTGCTGCTGTGGAATACCAGTTCAGTTGCTTATTTGTGCTGTCATAAAATTAATACAGTCTGTTCCTTCCGGTTTTTCTGGTACAGCATAACAGTCTTTTTTTTTTTTTTTTTTTTTTTTTTTTTTTGTGTGCACTGTCTTCTAACTCTACATGTTTTGAAACTGCTCTTCTTGAAAAGCTTCATACTCGGCCAGCCTTTTCTTCATTTTGTATTCTGTTTTTTTGCATTTTTATCATTTTCTTATGAATAGGTAAAGTTTTTTTTTATTTTTCCACCCTGTTCTGAGTTGATATATTCCTTCATTGTTTCATTTATTTTAATCACCTCCAAGTACATTTGATTTATTTTTCCTCTAAATTAATGGAAGCCATCTCTTGTACCAAAGTGAAGCTTGATCTGCTATTTGCTTAGCAGGTGCTAGATTCTTCCCAGACAGTGTTTTTGCCATCTTTTCTGGTTGATTTTCTTTCAGTTTCTCAAAATTTCTTTTTTGCTGACATCCAGATTGAGAACTTACTAAGTAACTGAATTCTTCCCAAGCTGACAATATGGCTGGTTGTTGCTTTTCAGATGTTCATTGTATTGATCACTGCTGTAGTAGCCTTAGCAGTACGAGTTTTATCTTGCCAAGGATATAATGGACAGCCAGCTTGCAAACTTCAGAGCACTTTCCACACACCCAAACTGTTAGTCATTTTACACTGAGCTGACTAAAAAGACAGGTTTGGATGTCAAGCCCACCAGTGCTTTCCTGCCATTGAAGAGAAAGTTCATCTGGGTTTTCAAGAATCGATGACTAGCTTGTGCTGTTGCTTTGATGTGCAGATAAGTTCCATATGGGGAAAAAACCTTCCACATTAAAATGTGGTGTTCTGTTGTACTTTCCTGTTTTGGAGAGTTATTTTTAAGATAGGAGTCTGTTTTAACAGACTGTTACAAGACTTAACTGTACTTTTAAACTGGGTGCACAGTTTTTCCTTTCAGTTTAAATGTTGCTCTGAAGTAGTTACTTCATTTGATCTGCAACCTGTGGGTAGTCGGATCCAACCTCGGATCCGAACCGGCAGCTTTCCAAGCTCCAAGATCTGAGCTCCTAGCTCCTCCCCCCTACTCATAATCCCTTGCTACCAACCACATTACCTCAGATTGTTTTTTGCCGCGGCTAAAGACAGTTGCTTCATAGTGAAGAGCTCCTGGCCTGGTGAGATTGTTCTAATTATAGACTTTTTTTGTTGGTTAAACTTGTGTGTGTGTGTTTTAAAATCAAACCCTTAAAAAAAAAAAACTAATCTTCCCTTAGTTTAACTTTATCTCTCCCCCTCCCCCCCTAGTGTTTGGGTGTGTGTGTGAGAGGGCTTTATGGCTGAAGGGTCTAAGGCCATATTTTCAAAATGTACTGAGTGTGGCCACAAGCTTTCCCCAGCTGATGGCCGCACTCAGTGCGTTTTGTGCCTGGGGGCTGCTCATCTATCGGAGGCCTGCCAGATATGTGCGGCCTTCAACCCCCGGGCACTCAGGGACAGGAAGAACAAGCTGATCCTGGTGGGAAAACTACCCCAGGAATCAGCTTCTTCTTCCTCTCCCAGCCGGGTTCAAGCTACTCCTGTAGCTTCGGCGCCGGCTACTCCCTTAGCTGTACCTGGGACTCAACCTCCCTTATCAGGTACCAGCTCTGTGGAGTCTAGTGCTTCTTCCCACAGGGAGAAGAAGCACAAGGACAGAGAGGGTCACAGATCAAAAAGGTGGGCCGAGTCTCATTCCTCGGCTCCGCCTGAAAAAATTCTGAAGTCCCCTGTGAGGGTCTCCAGATCCTCGTCCTCTCGGCTCCGTTCACCTTCTTTTTCTCCGGAGCTGGAGGAGGAGGATAGGTCTCCCTCGAGGTCTTCGAGGCGGCCCTCCCGGCCCGCCTCAACTGCCTCTTCGCGGTCTACACTGAGCATCTCCGAAGCAGACATGGATCGGATGATGCGAAGATTTCTGCAGACCCAGATGCAGATGGGGATGCTCTTGCCCCCCCCCCCCCCCCTTTGGGAGGGAGTGCAGCCCCCATTTTTGCCCCGATCGCTCCTTCTCCGACCCGTTTTCGGGTCTCGGAGTTGTCGGATCCAGGCCCTTTCGGACCCGGGGATACGTCAGCGCCGATAGCGATTGTGTCTAAGCCGACTATACCTTCGAGATTGTCGGATCCAAGCTCTCGGGGCCGAGGGTTGAGCATCAGATCCGGGGGGGGGTGGTTGTGTCTTCGGCGCTGATTGGGTCGGAGCACACCACTACCTCTGGTCCGATTGCTTCGGCTCCGACCCGATCCTATCCTCGGAGCCAGGGAGGTTACTTTCTCAGGCTGGGGACAGTGAATCTCCCTCCGCTTTTGAGGTAGTTGAGAGAGTACTGTCGAGGTCATCCAGCTCCCCGACCGGGCCTTCGGATCCACCCATGTCCCCACTGTATCAGGGTCTGTCTTCGATCATCCTTCCATCTGGACAGCCTGCCCAAAGCCTCCAGTTGGTTCCTATGGAGGGACACCACCCTGCGGACGAGCCCTCTTCGGACAGTCCCGCCGAAGAGGTGCCTCGGAAGCATCAGTGCAAAAGGAGGCACCTGGACTCCCCCGAGTCCATTACCACGGATACGGATTTAGATGATACGGACGGCTCCCCAAGGGCACCCCCTGAAGATGTCTCCTTCGGAGACATCATGGAAATGTTGCGTATAAGAGGGGGGTGGTCTGCCTAAAAGCCCTCCCTGGACGAGTCTGTATTTCTGGAGGCTTTTGAGGCAGGCCCATCTACCCTCCTGAGTGTCCCCCCCAGCCGACCCCTTGGTGGATTTAATTACCACCAGGGCTTGGAAAGAGCCCGACACCATGGAGCCTATCCCTAGACGCCCAGACAAGGTCCTCAGCCCTCCCTCTGATAGACCTTCTTGGTCCAAAGGCGCGCCGGTTGATGCTATGTTGGTGGCGGAGGCCACTAGGAAAGAACTTGCCCAGGAAAGTTCTTCGGTCCATCCACCGGACAAGGAGTCCCGGGCATTGGAGCGTATTGGGAAGCGGATGTTTGCTTCAGCGACCTTTGCCATAAGGTCGCTGAACTACATGGCACATACCATTAGGCTACAGCATGACTTAATTAAAGAATACGCTGCAGCCCCTCCGGAGTCCATGTCGGTCCCAGACAAAAAGGTTTTTGAGACTCGAATGGCCACTCTAAAGTCCATATCAAACACATCTATGCGGCTTCTTTCCCATGCCACGGAAGGAGCCGCTAGAGCTAGCGGAGCTGGAGTGGTCTTGCAACGTCACTCCTGGCTCCGCCTTTGCGACTTCACGGACCCCTTTAAGGCGTCCTTCGCGAATGCCTCTTACGACGGTTCGACCTTATTTGGCTCAACAGTTCGCGACACGCTGGTCCAAAGCGAAAAGGATGGGAAGACGCTGTCGGCCATCGGAGTCCGCTTCTCTAGCCCCCAAAGATCCTTCTCCAGGAATCAGAGGGGGCAAAAGAAGCTGTGGTTCCGTAAATCTCAGCAATCCCGTCCTGCTGCGGACAACTCTTCCTCTAGAGGCAGAGGAGGACAAGGTGGACGCCGGCCCAGCGGCAGAGGGGGGCCGTGTAACTTTGGGTCTAGAGAACCTTTCTCGGACAGACCCGCGCAACAGCCCTGAGGGCTTGCCCGACTGTCCCTCTCTGGAGGCAGTCGGGGGGCGATTATCGGAGCACCTGTCAAACTGGGAGTCCATTACAAAGGATCGATGGGTGCTCCGGATTATATCCAGAGGTTACACTATACCTTTCACACACACACACCCCCCCCCCAAACCCAGACGTCTCCCCGATGTACCACCCCATCAGAGGGAGTCCGCAGCTCTGGAAATTTCAGAGTTGCTAAGAAAAAGAGCCATCTAGCCCGTCCCCCCAGATCAGCCCGGGTTGGGTTATTACTCCAGGTTCTTCTTGGTGCCAAAGAAAACAAGGGACCTCAGACCCATCCTAGACCTCGTCCCTGAACCTGTTCATACCCAAGGAAAAGTTTCGGATGGTCACCCTCCAATCTATTCTCCCCCTTCTGCGGGAGAACGACTGGATGTGCTCGTTAGACCTCAAAGATGCGTACTACCATATACTAATGGACAGACGATCCAGGAGGTTCCTCCGCTTCCGGCCAGGAGCCAGTCATTATCAGTTCAGGGTTCTTCCATTTGGCCTAACCTCAGCCCCCAGAGTGTTTACCAAAGTCATGGCAGTGGTTGCAGCCCACCTGAGACTCCAGGGCATTCAGGTGTTCCCCTACCTAGACGACTGGCTCCTCACCGCCCCCAACAGGCATCTACTGGTTGTGGCGAGAGATTACGCCCTCTCTCTGGCCCGTCATTTGGGCATTTCAGTGAATCTAAAGAAATCCTGCCTGTGTCCCACTCAAGCCCTAGAATTCATAGGAGTCCGGTTGGATACCCGGATCTCCAAAGTGGTTCTTACATCGGTCAGGCTGAACAGTTTGTCTCTCCAAGTCTTAGACATTCTTCGGAGCCCCGCTCCTCCAGCAGAATTAGTCCTGAGGGCGCTAGGGTCTATGTCAGCAGCGATCGGCCTTTCTCTTCATGCCCGTCTGCGAATGCGAGTGTTACAGTGGACTCTCCAGGTCCAATGGTCGCTATCGGTCCATCCCTTAGACATGCCGATTCCCCTGAGCAGGGCATGCAGGGACTCCCTTCTTTGGTGGTTACAGGCTCAGGAACTCAAAGAAGGGAGACCCTTTGTGATTCCCCCAGTCAAAGCCACGTTGACCACAGACGCTTCTTGCCTCTGGTGGGGCGGGCATTACGCGGGCAAGTCCGTCCAAGGCACGTGGACTCCTCTAGAGACTGCATTGCATATCAACGTCCTAGAGATGAAGACCGTGCTTTTGGCATTGCAAGCTCTTCATCACCTTCTTCCTCTAGGGACTATTGCAATCCAGAGGGACAACATGTCCGTTGTCTGGTATATAAACAAACAGGGAGGGACCAGATCTTACCCCCTGTGTCGAGAAGCCATGAGAGTGTGGGAATGGGCGATTTCCACCAACCGCTTTCTAGTAGCAACGCACATTCCAGGACGGTCCAACATATTAGCGGACAAGTTAAGTCTGGTATTCCTCAGCCCTTACAAGTGGTCTCTGAATCCATCTGTCGCGAAGCAGATATTCCTCAAGTGGGGTCCACCTCGCTGCGACCTTTTCGCTTCTCCCCTAAACACAAAATGCAGCGATTACTTCGCGATAGTTCCCCCCAGAGGGGAATCCCCCAGGAACGCTCTGGTTCATGCTTGGCCGCCCGGTCTCCTTTATGCATATCCTCCTCTTCCTCTGATGATGAAATTCATCCAGAAAGCCTGTCTGTTAGGGAGCAGAGTGATTCTCATAGCCCCATTCTGGCCTCGACAAATCTGGTTCCCCTTTCTGCAGTCTGTGTGGCTCCCCCATAGATTCTGGACCCCAGGCCAGACCTAATCTCGCATCCGACGAGATGCCACACTCCGAACCTGGTCAACCTCAAGCTCACAGCTTGGTTGATCCAGTTCCGTTAATGGCTAGGACTCCCGGTATCTCGTCCCCTGTTAAGGCCATTCTGGTGGCAGCTCATATGCCATCCACCAGAAAGCTCTACAACAGTACATGGAAACGTTTTTCCATCTGGGCAAAGGATAAGGAATTGGATCCCTTTACGGTTCCTGTTCCCACTATCCTGGACTTCCTGTCCCTTCTTTTTAGACAAGGAGCTAGTGCGTCCACGGTTAAGGTCCAGCTAGCAGCCATCTCTCATCACGTAGGGGATGGCGTAGATTCTTTGGCGTCAGCAAAAATATGCAAGACCTTCTTAAAAGGCGTGTTTCTCTTAAAGCCCCCTGTTAAGCCGGCAGTTCTTCCATGGGATCTTACCTTGGTCTTACAAGCATTAACAAGACCACCTTTCGAGCCGGCGGCCTCAGTGCCATTAAAATTCTTATCTTGGAAAAAGGCCTTTTTGGTCGCTATTACTTCAGCAAAATGAGTCTCAGAATTGCAAGCTCTCTGCATTAAGCATCCATACCTTATTTTTCACAAAGATAGAGTGGCCCTCAGGACTAATCCTTCTTTTCTGCCTAAAGTAGCCACAGAGGCTAACATTAATCAGTCAATTAACCTTCCTGTTTTCTTCCCCAAATTTCCAAAACAAGGGTGAATACACATTGCACAAATTGGATGTACACAGACAACTACGTTTTTACTTGCATAGGACTAAAGATTTTCGCAAGTCAGACCAGTTGTTTGTTTCTTATGCTAAGTCAGCCATGGGCAAACCAATTTCTAAGGTGACAGTGGCAAATTGGATCTCTCAGTGTATTAGACAGGGATACACTTCATCTGGGAAGCCAGCTCCGGTTGGCGTGTTTGCGCATTCTACTAGATCTGTGGCTACCTCGACGGCTTTTTGGTCTAGAGTTCCGGTAGACGATATTTGTTCAGCAGCTACCTGGTCCTCTTCCCATACGTTCATTTCTCATTACAAACTGGACATGATCTCCAGAAGTAGGGCTTCCTTTGGCTCCACGGTGCTTCGGAATATCCTTCCGTAGGGACCACCCAGGGTCTTTAGGTAAGCTGGGGACTCTGTCCCACAGGTTGCAGATCAAATGAAGTAACTACTTCAGATAAAGAAGTTATGTACTCACCATAACGTTCCATCGGAGTAGATACTTCATTTGTCTGCAACCGACCCCCCCTGCCATCCCCCGAACCTCTGTAAGGTAATGTTCCTTTGGAGATTTTTTCTCCGTCTGTAGCCTATAGGGCAAAATAACCGATCTGAGGTAATGTGGTTGGTAGCAAGGGATTATGGGTAGGGAGGAGGAGCTAGGAGCTTGGATCTTGGAGCTTGGAAAGCTGCCGGTTCGGATCAGACTACCCACAGGTTGCAGACAAATGAAGTATCTACTCAGATGGAACGTTATGGTGAGTACATAACTTCTTTTTTAAAGGACTTCAGAACAACTATTTTCTGTGGAGAAATTGTGCTTATTTTACTTTTAGGGGTTGGCAAAGTGTTTTAAAATGCTTTTGCTATGTTTTGTGTGAAAAGTGACTTTAAATACTTAAAATTTAACCCGCTTTTTCTGCTGGTCTTCCCTGGGAAAGAGGCACCATTTTTGTTTTGACCATGGAACAAACGAACAGTCCCACGGTTTCCTCCTTCCACCCACAAAAAGAAAGGGTGAACCAAATAGCCTTTGCCATCACAGCAGGCTAATAGTTTGCCTCAGCTGCAGGTGGGTGACTCTGCTGTAGCCATAGCTTGTTCCTCAGACCATTAGTCTTACCATGGAACCCTCTGGTGTAGCACTTATACCCACTATGGACTGTCGGTTAGCTACATCTCCTGTGGCTGTTGAGGTCCCCTCAGTGGGCAAAGAAAAGCCCATCTTGTTGGTCCTAGGAGAGGTAACGGGAGGCTTCCCTGTGTAGTCAGAATGTTGTGCTCATTCCTAGGGAAGCCGATATGCCATTATCACTGTTGACCCCATTTTTCCTGTCAAAAAGAAATTGAAAACTAAATGTGTATAGCTTTGTAGGCAAGTACTAAGTTACCTACCCTTTCAGGCCATTTTAAGCCTCTTCATAAGCGCTTTTGAGATTCACCTTTCTTTAGATGAACATACATGTATGTTCATCTGAAGAAGGGTGTATTCCGAAAGCACTTGTGAAGAGATTCATAGGTTCATAGGTTGGTACTAGGCTTTTGGCCCTAGGGCCTATACAAGCCTAGTCATAACTGTTCCCTGTCTATTTCTTCCCACAGTATTTATTTCCCTGGACCCATCTAGCAGGGCGACTGTGATCCCCGGGGAGAATTTCTTATTTCCCATCCAATCATCAAGGTTCCTTTTGAAGAAGGCCAAAGAGGAGCTCTGCTTGACATGTATGGGCAGTCTATTCCAGAGTATGGGGAGTCTCTGGGTCAGGAACCTATCCCTCCAGCATGTTTTGTTCATTGTGATGACAAGGTTTAGATCCCTGGAGCGTGTGTCTGAGGGATTGAGATTTCTTTAAGGGTAGCATACCCAACAGCTCTGGGTTTGACATGGCCTTGTTTTTTAAGCAGAGATCGCCTCTGAGTAGACAATATGCGACAGAGTATAGGTGGAGTTTTTTTAGACTGTCCACATAGGGCATTTGCTTTAGGCCTGTGATTTTTTTAGTGAGGTATTTCTGCGGCCTTTCCAGTTGTTGCAGATGTCTTGAGAGGTATATACCAAACAGGGCGTTGTATTTTATAATGGGTCTAATGAGGGGTGAGTGCAGTGGGACAATGACCTCCTTTTTTCTGGATGAAAAGCCCTCCGTGATGAGGTGTGCCACATAGAAGGATTTCCTGACTGTTGTGGTGATGTGGTTATCGAAGGTGAGACCACTCTCCACCTGTGTCTCTAAGTCTCTTATCACACTTTCGGTGTTTAGTGTACTGCCACCTGTGTGATAATTCACGGATGCATGTTTTTTTCCCAAAGAGGATAACTATACATTTCTTTGCATTGAGTTTGGGCCCATGGCTCTGGCACCAGGCATCTGTTTCTGTAAAGCCCTTTTGTAGAGTATCCACATCATTTGGGGATTCAATAATGGTTCCCAGTTTGCAGTCATCTGCAAACTTTGTTAGCCAGAGTCCCTTAGTGTTGGCCTGTACTTCAGAGAAGTAGATGCCAAACAAGAGCGGTCCCAGGACTGAACCCTGAGGTACTCCACTTGTCTTGAGCTGGATTTGGATTTTATTAAACGTTTGGGTTTTATCTGCCTGTTGGTTTGTTGCTCTTCATTTTACTCATTTGTTTTTGACTGTTTTGGAGCACGTACCTTGTGGGCGATATATTTTTCTTTTTGACTAATTTTTTTTCTTTTTGGCCATTTTAAGCCTAGCCAATTCTTTTTTTTTTATGCATGAAATAATGTAGCCCATCTAGTTATAGATTGTCCTTGCCCATCAAATGGTCGATAATTATACATTACCCCTAATGAGAATAACTGGGTAGATAATTGGAGGGGAGCCATGCATGGGATAAAGCATTTAGATGCTGCCTCTGTCCATTATTAAGACAGAGTGGCAGATCTGCAGTAAGTTTTCTGTTTGCTATCTGTAGGTCTAAGTTGTGCTTGAATATGGATAGGGATTAACTTTGTTTTATGTGGATGGGAATCTCTTCCGCAGCAGCAGTATCTCCTTCTCAAATTTCCTTAGACAGGAGTAGTTTACTGGGTCTGGCTCTGTGTTTAGTCAGGCTATTGAACTTTATCAGTTGATTTTTGGTAAAAAGAGTACCACCTCCTCTTTCCTGAAGAGATTCAATATTTTGAATCTGTATTAGATGATGAAGGGATAGGTACAAGTTTTCTGTGCAGTTTTTACGGCTCCGGAGATCATTACCATTTCCCCTACTCCTTTGTCTGCTCTGACTTCGGATCCTATTCTCTTGGATCCTAGGACCTCGATGAAGTCCCCAGCTCCATCCTCCAAATCAAAGCACTACTGGCCCCCCTCGTCGGCTTCCTCCATGTCCTCAAGAAGCTGGTCTGAGGCACATATGGAGAGGATGATTGGGGTTTTTTAAGGCCCAGATCCAGATGGGGGTAGTCTCTGCTTCTTCTCTTGTCTGATCCATGAGCTACCTATGTCACCCCATCAGGACTCCTCCTCTGATCTGCCCCTCAGCTTCTGTGTCGCAAGATTCGGGACTACCATGCGTGTCGGACTCTGTGCAGAGGAAACTCCCTTCCTTGGCAGCGAGGATGCTCTTGACGAGCCCCATTCCAGCCTTTTTGGAGCAGAGCGAGTCTTGGAGCCATGGCATCTATGCTGGGTCAAGGGACTGAGATTGGCCCCATCCTTTTCAGAGCCATCCCTTCCCTTGAGTGCTTCAGCACTCGATAGCTCGGGTCTGATCCCTTCTGGGGGTCCTGGATCTGGTGTGTGTCGTGCCTGTTTTTCCTCTGTAGTTTTGGCTGTGGGGGGAAAACAAAGGGCTTCTCCTGGTCCTTCTGCCTTCCAGATAGTGGAGAGGGTTTTCTCTCAGGTTGGAAATCAACTGCACAGGTCCCTTAATCTGCCCCTGTATCACAATCAGATCCAGGCCTTACTATCTTTCATCCTGCCACAAGGCTAACTGTCCCAAGCGGCTTCCAAGATTTCCCTGCTCAGGAGAGATCCCCTTCTCCCAACACTTCCCCAGAATACCCAGCTGAGGAAGTCCCTTGGAAGAAGATGTGCAAAAGAAGGCATGTAGACTCCCCCTTGGAGTCTTTAACCAAGGATACTGATTTTGATGAGGGGTAAGGATCCCCCCGATCCCCACCTGAAGACATCTCCTTCGGAAACCTATTGGAGATCCTGAAGCAGAAAGGTGGGTGGTTTGCCCACCCTCCTTCCTCTGAGGAGTCTGTTCTCTTGGAGGCATTTGGGATGGGGGCATCTACGTGCTGGGTACCCCCTCCTGCAGATGCCCTGGTGGACTTGGTGTCTCGCTGAACATAGAAGAAATCTGACACCATAGAGCCCATACCCAAGTGGCCCGATAAGTTTCTAGTTCCCCTTGCAAACAGGAAACACGAGTAAGGGTCCTGTAGTCAGTGCTGTCTTGTTGTCAGCAGCCACCAAGAAAGAGCTGCCAGATGAAACTACCAGTGTCCATCCACCTAACAAGGAGTCTAGAGCATTGGATAGGATTGAGAAGCGCATTTACGCCTCTGCAACCTTTGCGCAGAGGTTGGTAAATATCTGGCTCATTTCACTTGGCTGCAGAGTGACCCGATCAAAGAACTGTCAGCTTCTCTGAGTCCATGCCTGTTGAGGAGTTTTTCCCACGATGACCACTCTTTCATCTTTTGCCAACTCATCGATGAGGTTAATCTCCCATACCATGGAGGGTACCTCACGAGCAGCTGGTTCAGGACTTTCCCTAAGGAGACATGCCTGGATGAGGCTATGTGATTTTGTGGAGTCCTTTAATGCGTCATTTGTCAATGCTCATTACAATGGCTCCACTCTTTTTTTTGGGCCATCGGTGAGAGAGACACTCATCTGCAGTGAGAAGTATGAGAAGACCCTTTCTACTGTTGGAATGAAGTTTTCCACCCCACCTCAGAGGTCCTTCTCCTGGAATTGGCGTGGGGGGCAAGAAAATGTGCAGGTTCTGGAAAGGACCTTCAGACTTGCAGAACCACAGAGAACCCTCCTCTGCAGATAGAGGATTTGATGGTAGATGCTGCCTAGAGGCAGAGCGGGTCTGCAGAACCAGGGCTTTAGGGAACTTCCTCCCAATAAGCCCTACCAGCACTCCTAAAGCTCTGCCCGACTGTCAGTCTCTGAAGGCAGCCTGGGGACTACTAGCTTTGCACCCCGAAGCCTGGACCCAATTGACTCCAAACCATTGGGTGCTAAGCATAATATTCCAGAGGTGGTTATATTCCCTTTTCCCTGCTCCTCCAAATGCCTTCCTGACATGCCACCCAGTCAGTGGGAACAGGCAGCACAGGAAATCCAACCGCCATTGCAAAAAGAGTCATCCAGGAGGTCCCAGTCAAATGTAGAGGATTCAGAATCTACTCCCGCTTCTTTTTGGTGTGGAAAAAGACTTGGGACCTAAGACCCATTCTGGATCTGAGGAGATTAAAAGAGTATGTAAGGAAGTAGGGGTTCCAAATGGTTATGGTTCAGTCCATTCTGCCACTGTTGCACAAGGATGACTGGGTGTACTTGATAGATCTCAAGGACGTGTACTGTCACATCAAAATAGACAGGTGCTCCAGGAGATGCCTGCACTTCCGGCTGGGAACCTATCACTACCAGTTCAGAGCACTGCCCTTTGGATTTACCACTGCCACCCAGGTGTTCACCAAATCCATGGCAGTGGTAGCAGCTCACCTGAGGCTCAGGGGATTCCAAATGTTTCCATATTTAGATGATTAGCTTCTGACCACTCCCACGAGACATCGGTTAATCCAAGCCAGGAACTGCTTACTCCTGTTGTCGCACTCCCTGGGCATCACCATAAACATGAGCAAGTCCAACCTTACTCTAGTTCAGAATCTAGAGTTCATAGGTACGCAACTCAGCACAAGGGATCAAGTAGCTTCTCTTCCTTTACACCAGTAGCCACTCTGAGGAATCGGGTACAGCAATTATTAGTCTGACAATTCCCCATGCCTCGATTTGATCCTGCAGGTCCTAGGGTCCAAGTCTGCAGCTATTCTGTTAGTTCCCCTAGCCAGTTTTTTCATGTGAGTTTTACAGTGGACATTAGCCATACAGTGGTCCATTCTGTCTCAGCCCTTGTCCCTTCGCATCAGATTGATTGCCATCTGCAGGCATCACATCAGTTGGTGGATTCAGTCAGACATTGTTATTCTTGGCAGACCATTTTTGAGCAACTCCACGATAGCCACCATGACCATGGACACTTCGCAGTTCAGGTGGGGGGTGCATTACAATGAAAAGATGGTCAAAGGCATATTGTCACCTTCTGAGACTAAGTTGCATGTCCGTGTTCTAGAGATGAGCAGTCCTATTAACGTTGCAAGCCTTTCATGACTTTCTCCCCTTGGGGACTATTGCGGTACACACTGACAACGTCAATTGTCTGGTATACAAGGAGGAACCCATTGTTACTCCCTGTGCAGGGAGGCCATGAGAATGTGGGAGTGGGCGAAATCTTCAAGCTGCCTTCTAATTGCAACATATATCATGGGGAAAACCAATGATCTGGAGGACAGACTCTGCAGATTGCTCCTGATTCCGCACGAGTGGTCCCGCAACCAATCAGTAGCGAACATGATCTTCAGCAGCTGAGGTCAACCTTGCTGTGACCTCTTTGCTTCTCCCCTCAACAACAAATGCGGCAAGTTCTTTGCTCTGATCCCTCCTCTGGGGGAATCCCTGAGGGATGCTGTAGTTCACGATTGGCCCCCAGGTCTCCTGTATGCTTACCCCCCTTCCACTCATCTCGAAGTTTCTTGAGAAGGCAAGCAGATTGAAGAGCTCAGTCATCCTTATTGCCCCCTTCTGTCCTCATCAGGTGTGGTTCCCCTTTCTATGGTCTCATCTAAAATATCCTCCTTGGATACTGGAGCCCAGTCAGAACCTCCTTTTTCACACCAAGGATGCAACATCAGAGTCTTCAAGCCCTCAAATTGACCGCTTGTTTTCTCTACTTCCAACCCTAGTGAGACAGTTCTTCTGGCATCGCATAAGGCTTCCACCAACAAAATTTACAGTAGTAAGTGGAAGAGATTTATTGTTTGGGCCACAAGCAGGAACATCGACCCCTTCTCAGCCCTAGTTTCAGATGTTACTGTTTCTCAGTACCATTTTCGATGAAGGTGCTACCTTCTCCACTATCAAATTGCGGTTAGCTGTCAATCACATTCTCTGGTCACCTTTTAGACAATACAAATCCTTCATGAAAGGTGTTGTCTTGTCAAGGCTCCAAATTAGGGATCTAACTCCCCCATGGGACCTTATTCTTGTGCTGCAGGCATTGACACAGAGACCCTTTGAACCAGCAGCTAGTTGTGACATGAAATTTCCGTTATGGAAGACGGCCCTTTTGGTGGCTGTTACTTCTGCTAAGAGTATTTTCAAGCTGCAAGCCTTGTCCTCTAAACCTCCTTACATTCTGTTCCATAAAGGTAGGGTGTCCTTTTGCACTAACCCATCCTTTTATGTACCGAGAACAATATTAATCAATCCATCCAATTGCCAGTGTTCTTTCCCAATTTCTCTAACAAAGGGGAGTATGTCTTTCATCTTTTAGGTATTCATAAACAACTTTGTTTTTACCTACACAGGGTCAGACAGCACAGGAAGTCTGATCAGCTTTTTATAGCCTTATCTTCTAATAGACTTGGACAAGTGTTCTCAAAAATTACTTGGTAAAATGGATTTCCGACTGCATTTTCAAAGGATTGGAATTACCTAAACCTCCTAGGCCACATTCCACCAAGAGCTATGCATACTTCCTCAGCCTTCTATTCTAGAACTTCCATTGATGGCATTTGTATGTCAGCTTCATGGTCTAATAATCACACCTTTGTATCTCATTAGAAGTTGGAGCTTACTTCCCGGAGCAGGGTGTCCTTTGGTTCAATGGTGCTCCAGCATATCCTTCCAAGAAGACCACCCAGGGTTGACCTGTGAGGAGGAATGAAGGAGACTACATCAGATTAAAAGTTATGTCTTACCATAACTTGGCATCTGGGTCTTTCTTCATTCATGCTCACTTTCCCACTCAACCACCCCCTCTGCCTTTTTCTTTTTGAGGAACCTGGATGATGAAGGGACTATTATGTCCTATGTCTGAGCCTGTTCTGCTGGTTTATGATGTCTGAATGCTGAATGTCTACATTTGGCAAACTCAGTCTGAGGTAGTTGGGTGGATGCAGGGCATTATGGGTACAAGGGAAGAGCTTGCGAGTCTGGTTCAAGTCTGTGGAATGTGGCCAAGCCGAATCTGAGACCCTTTTGTGAGGATGAATGAAGGAAGACTACACAGATGTCAAGTTATGGTAAGACGCACCTTTTTATCAAATGGAAAAGGTTTTCTGGTTGGTGCCAACAGCATAACCAGCACGCATTCAGGGCTAGTTGCTGTCTGGTTTTACAATAGTTGTTTGAGTTACTATCCTGTGACCTGTGTACTACCAAGTTTAGTTAGCCATTTCAGCATTAATCCTCCTCTGTCAATGCAGTCCAGTGTTAAAAACATTTTGACAAGAGACTGCATTGAAAGGGGTTTTGCAAAAGAGGCCTCCAAGTAATCTTGTGGCCCCTCCTCATGATCTTAATTTTGTAGTAGAGAATCTAATGCTTGCTCCATTTGAACCAGATCATCTGAGTTGAGGTTCTTAATATGGAAAACTGTTTTACCAGTTGCTCTGACCACTGCAAGAAGGGTATCTGAGGTGCAAGCTCATGTGGTGAGTCAGCTCTGTCACATTTTCCACCGAGATAAGGTTTCTTTGAGAACTAATACTCCTTTTATACTTAAAGTGGTATCTGTGAAATTTAAGCCAAACTGTATGTCTCCCACTTTTCTTTCCTGAACCTAAACAGGAAGGAGAGAGGATACTCCATATGTTGAAGTCCACAGACAACTCTGTTCCTGTCTTGACAGAACTAAACCTTTCAGATCTTCAGATTTAATTGTTCATTTCTTGTGCAAGTAAGAAGGGGCAGTCAGTGTCAAAACAGACTATTTCCAGATGTTTGTGTAATATTTTTGTTTACCTTTTGTTATACTCACCTTAACAAAACTATTCCAGGCACAGTCAAGGCCCACTCTACCAGGGCCTTGGCTTTATCTAATGTTTTTTGTAAAAGGTTGTATTCTAGAAGTATTCTGGAAGCTGTTACTTGGTCCTCTCTGGATAAATTTACAAAGCACTGCACGTTTGATTCCTTCTGCAGGTCCAGGCCAGGCTTTGCTAGGGCCATTTTCCTGGGGCTTCTGGACTCTCTTTTCCACCTCCCAAATGTAGTTAGCTAAGGAAATCTAGCCATATAACTAAGGCCACTGCAACAGTGATCAACATGATGAACATAGTAAAGTTGTGTAGGTAAACTTACCATAACTGTAGATGTTCGAATGATCACTGCTGCAGTGCCGCTACATTCCTCTATCTCCCTTGTTTATATGTGTGTTTTTGTATGCCATGGTGTGGACATTTATTTTTTTGTTCCTTGCTTTGTCCTTTCAGGGCTCAGCTTTGTCCCTGTTGCAGGACAGCTCTAAAGGGCTTGAAGCCCAAACTTGTGTTTTAGTCATCTCCGCTCTGAGCATGTAAGGTGCTCTGAAGCTTTGGAAGAGGGACGGTTGTTATGTCATTGGCAGGATATAACCCATATAGCTAAGACTGCTGCAGCAGTGATCATTTGAACATCTATGGTTGTCAGGGTTGCCAGACGTCCCTATTTGGGCGGGACTGTCCCGAGATCAGTAGCCTGATCCCGAGTCCCGCCCTGCCGGTTTAAATCCCGGCCAGCCTCCACTTTGTTTGTTTTGTTTTTTTTGTTTTTTTTGATTGACCCGTATACCTGGCATACGGGCCAATCAAAAATTGCTAAACACGGAGCTTCTTGTGTTCCGCATTAAAACACGAGAAGCTCCGTGTTTAGCGATTTTTGATTGGCCCATATGCCGGTATACGGGCCAATCAAAAGCCCCCAACACGGAGCTTCTCGTGTTTAATGCGGAACTGCAATGCATTAAACACGAGAAGCTCAGTGTTTATTGCAGGCAGAGTGAGCTAGCTCAGTTCACAGTTCCGCATTAAAGACCTTTTTTTTTTTTTGGTCTTCAGTTGCCGAAGACCTTTTTTTTTTTTTTTTTTTTTGGTCTTCACTTCGTGAGAGACCTTCTATTTTTTTTTTTGTCCCTACCTGGGTTGCCGGAAATCTGGCAACCCTGATGGTTGTGTACTTGCACAAGTGTACTTTCTGTTGGGTGGATCAACTTATCCCACTTAACTCTGGCTCTCTTCCCCTCAAAAATAAATTCCTTAATATTTTTGTCTCCCACAACTTTTTCCATTGTTTTTTAAAAATATGCTTGATCTGTATGTAAAACTAAAGAAACTAAAATATTTTCTCTGCTTGTATCTTCTATCCATATACTTAACTGAGCTTCCAGTTTCTCAGTTTTTATTTTGCCTTTTGTTTAAGCCGTCTACAGGTATCCTTATTTGCCATAGTTTAATCATTTTTAATCTGTACACCTAAATACTTCATCTTCTTGTATCCCCATAAATGTGGGTATTGTTGACCCAATTCATGTGTAATGTCCATGCATAGTTTACCATTATAGCCTTTGTTTTATATTCAAAAATTTTATATCCCAGAAAGACTCAAAAGGTCTCAAAATATTGCACAACACCAACATGTTCTTTTTTGGATTTATCATGTACAAAATAATATAATCTGCAAATAAATATGACTTTTCTTGATTACCATTACCAGATTATAGCCTTGAATTTGTGAGATGTTTATTTTATTTCCATGTGGCTCTAAATATAAAACAAATAAATGGGAAAGAGGACACTCCTGCCTGGTTCTTTCAAGTACAGTTTGTCAGACAGGAACCATCCCACTTTAGTTCTTGTCTCTCACCCTTCGTAAATCCTCTTAACTCTGTTATTCTGTCAGAGAATGCAGATGTCTCCATTGCCCTACTTACAAAATCCCAGCTTACTCTATTGAATGCTTTCTCTGTATCAACGCCTACCAGCAGTCACTATTTTCTTACCTTCTACTTCTTTCTGTGTCATCATTGTATTAATGTAAAATGTTTGCCTCCCATCCACAAAACCTCATTGATCCATGTCTGTTTTGGCAACACCTTTACCATTTTCGTAACAGATGTAGACATAAACACTTTATAATCCTGGTCTGTGTGAAGCTGGGTCTGAAGGGTCTTTACCTTTTGATTTTAGAGTAACTTTGACCCCACACTATACTACAGACCATTTGTGGTACCTTTGTGGTATGTTGCCCACAGTATTCCTTGCATTCTTATTTTTCTACCTTTTACTCTCCTGCATGTAGCACATATCCCACTCCTTCTCACAGTGCTTTGAGCTTTCCTTTTCCGCCACAGCCTTCACATCCTATTAGTCTGTTCTGGTAATTCTGTCTCCCCAACACATCTTAATGCATTTCTAATATATATTGTGTTAAATGTTGTGATGCACTTGTAATCCATCATATTAATGTCAGACACCTGCACAGGTTTAGTAGCACTGGTATGTTTTTTTTAGTCTAAATATTACCATTTGTATGAGTCTAAATGTTGGTTGTAGTGGTGGTGTCTTTTTGCAGAAAACTGCGGCTCTGAGGGCACAATGGGACATATTCCAGTTTATTCATAAGAGGCTAAATCAATTCAACAGGTTTGTCATGGTGTTTTGATGTGCTTCGTGTTTCACTGTTTCAGTCATTACATTTGGGTAATCTGCTGGCGGGTTGCCCTCAGTCAGCCTGATTAACAAAGTATTGGGTCCTGCGTCGGTTGCTGTCCCTTCTTCCATGATGTCAGGTCGTCAGGGGTATAAAACATGTAGCCAACGCCATTACATCAGTCTTTCTTGCCGTGTGGTGCCCGAAGCAGAAGCAGTTCGCAAGTGCCAATCGGCCGACTCCTGAAGTTTTCATTTTCGAGTTTCAGAACTGAAGTCTTCAACTTAAAGCCAAGTACCCCATTGGGGAAACTTTTTCTTGCTCCTTACCGATGTCAGTAAAAGTTAATAATTGCATTACTTGTGGAAAGCAAATACCACATAAATAGGTTCATAGGTTAGTACTAGGCTAACTGCCCTTGCGAGCCATTTTAAGCCTAGCTAATTATCCCCTGTGAGATTCAAACCCCGTACCTTGTGTTTGTAAGGCAAACACTCAACCATTAGGCCACCCTCCCAACCCAAGTTTTAACAACATTTTCTGTTTAAGCAATGCCATGACATGTTGCAGATATTTGAGCATATGAAACTGACAGTTTAAGGCCCTTATAGCCAAGGTAGCAGATGTGTAAACCTTTTTTCCCCATCTATCCAGTGCCCTAGAATCTCTGTCAGAGGGGGTAGGGTTTTTTGCAGCGGAAGCCTTAACTCCTTTGGGCCCCTGAGAAATAGTTTCTGGGTCTGCAGCAGGGTTTTTAAAAAGGAATTTGAGAGTCAGGAACCCTGTAATATCTGTCTGGCTTAACAGGAGCTGGAGGTAAGGAGTCTGGTCCGAAAACACATCATCTAGAATGTCTAACACAGGTGGGGATGGCTAGTGGCTTGTGTTGAGGTAGTAAAAGGAAATCCCTGACCCTCTTTTTAGATTCTGAAAAATCTTTGCTGTCCCAATGGAAATGCTCTTTCATGGTATGTAAGGTTTCCTCAAAGGAATAGTCCTCAGGAGGAGAAGCTGAAGGTACAGATTCTTCAGCATCAGAATCCTCATGAGGGGAAGAGAATATTCCTGATCCGAAGAGGAATCGGAAGAAATGGAAACCTGATCTGAAGATTCATAGTCAGTTTCTTGCCTAGGCCTCTTTATCAGGAGGGGGATGGGAACCCCTGATCAAGGTAATCAAGTCTTCAGCCATTTTGACCATCTGTTTTTTGGGCATAGAGGCCTGACCACGTGGCTCTTGAGTTTGTTTCTTTGCTTTGGAAGGTGCTTTAGTTTTTGCCTTTGAAGCTGTAGTTGGTTTGATGTAAAGATGTTTAGGTCTGAATACACCCTCAGAAGCCGGTGCCTGCTCAGCGGCTCTGGACCCATCTGAAGGGATAATATCCGAGGCTCCAAAACCTTGAGTTTCCAGCAGCATGGCTGACTCCACGTGGGAGTCTGTAGCGGCCTGCGACTCTAAAGTAGCGGGCATCAGGGGCTGCGAAAGCACCTCACTGAGGACCGGCGACTGGCTTAGAAGCTTCGTCGTCGGTTTTGGGCCTCGGTTGTCTATCTCTTTCCTTTTCTTTGCGTTTTTTGTGAACTCCGGTTATTTCTTGATAATTAAACTGGCATCCAAAATAGTTTAAAGCAAAATCATACCGACGCTTAATAGTGCGTTGGTTAAATCTAGCAGAAAACAGACAGCCAGAAACGTTGTGATCAGGGCCTAGGCAAGGAATACAGTAAGAATGAAAATTCTTATGAGATATTTGCTTCCCACAAGAAAAACAATTAACTTTTTCTGACATCGGTCTGGAGCAAGAAAAAAGTTTCCCCAACGGGGTACTTGGCTTTATAGAAGACTTCGGATCTGAAACTCGAACACGAAAATCTCAGGTGTCGGCCGACCAGCACTTGCGAACTGCTTCTGCTTCGGGCTGTTGGTTTTGTGTTTTATTTATCAGTACACTATCCATCGTTGGTACATTTGTGCCTCCAAATATTTCAGTTCTTGATTTAATTATCCAGAAATTATGTCAGTTAGCCATCCGACTATCAAAATTCCGAAAAAACGCAAAGAAAAAGCCAGTCGCCAATTCGCCGGTACTCAGTGAGGTGCTTTCACAGCCCCTGATACCCGCTACTTCTGACTCTCAGACCTCTACTGAGACCCATTCAGAGTCCGGTATGCCGCAGTTGCTTCACCTATGGAACCCACGGATGTCTCTACCTTGGATGGGTCCAGAGCCGCTTTGCAGGCACCGGCTTTTGAGGGTGTATTCAGGCCTACAGACTTGCATATTAAACACACTCTACCTTCTATTCTAAGGCCTAAATCTCGATCTATGTCTAAAAAAAACAATGTGGTGGGCCACATGTTCAGGCCCCTATGCCTAAGAAACAAATGATCAAAATGGCTGAAGATCTTATTACTCTAATCAGGGGTAGTCAACCCCCCCCCCTTCTAAGAGGCCTTGGCCTGAGCTTAACTGTGAATCTTCTGACCAGAACTCTGTTTCGTCTGATTCTTCTAATGACCTGGATTTGTCCATACCTACTTATGAGGATTCTGATGCAGAGGATTCCATTCCCTCTGCATCCCCCCCTGAGGATTTTTCTTTTGGAGAAACTTTACATACCTTAAGGGAGCATTTCCCTGGGAAAGCCAGGAATTTTCTGAATCTAAAAAGAGGCTTAGGGGCTTCCTTCTACCTCAGCATAGGCCTTTGGCTATACCTCCTGTACTAGACATTGTTTGCGTTTTCGGAAACCAGTATGGCCCCTAATTCCCTGCCTACGGCTCCTAGTAAACCTGACAGATCCTAGAGGATTCTCACAAGTTCCTTTTCATAAATCCTGTGGCAGATCCAAAAAACATTTCTCAGGGGCCCAAAGGCATTAAGGCTTCTACTGCTAAAAATCCTACCCCTTCTGATGGAGACTCCAGGGCGCTGGATAGATGGGGTAAAAAGGTTTATACTTATGCAACCTTGGCAATCAGGGCTTTAAACTGCCAATTTAATATGTTAAAATATCAACAGCATGTTATTGGACTGTTAAAACAGAAAATGATGTTGATTTCTGACTGTGTGGAAAATAAAGATTTACAGGATTTATTGCATTCTGCTGAACAAGTTGGAAAACGTACTTTGCAATGTGGTTTTGATTCTTTAGAGGCCTCTTGCAGGGCTGCTGTTACTGGGTCTGTGCTTAGAAGGCATGTTTGGCTTAAGGAGCAATCTCTGCCTGATCATGTTAAAGCAAAATTATTGGATGCTCCTTTAAATCAGGACTGCTCGTTTGGCATTAAGGCTGAAGAAGTTCTAAAAAAGATGGAAGATCAAGCTAAATCTATGCAAACTGTAAAAGATTTCTTACAAGTGCAACCTCCTAGATTTAGTAGGCATTGGCCTACTAAGAACTGGTCCTTTCCAGCTCCTTCCAGAACCTCTCAAGCCAAACCCAGACACACCAAAAGCACCAGGTTTCAGTCCTAGGGGACTCTCAGAACTAAGCAATGGGGGGCTTCCAGTTCCAAATCTGGAAATAAGACACCCCCCTATGGTAAACAGTCTCAGTAACTTTCCTTGAAAATTACCAAGCACTTAACTTTTAGCTGCCCCTTTGGGGTGAAAAATTGCTCTTCATGCAAAAAACTGGGAACTCGTAACCCAGAACAAATGGGTTTTAAATATAGTGTCCCAGGGATACAGATTTCATTTACACATTGCCAACACCAAACGGGTGGATGGACCTGCCCCCATATCAGTAGGCAGAGGCTCAAAAACTAGTACTTTCCCTCTTAAACATGGGGGCTATTCAACCGGTACCAGAAGAGGAAAAGGGACAAGGTTTCTATTCCAGGTTTTTCCTGGTACCCAGAAAAGACAAATCCTGGCGTCCAGTTCTGGACCTGTCTACCTTAAACACCTTTCTGGACATTCCAAACTTCAAGATGCTGACTCAACAGTTACTTCCTGTGCTAGGCAAAGATGCCTGGTTAGCAACTCTAGATTTAAAAGAAGCTTACCTGCATATCCCAATCAGGGGAATCTTGCAGAAGATACCTACGCTTCAATGCAGGCTACTTGCAGTATCAGTTCTCTGCACTGCCCTTTGTGAATACCCTGGGTGCAGTAGAGAAGCCAAAGTGCCTGGCTCCAATAATTGCATTTTGCAGGCAAAGAAATATTCAAATATATCCATACCTGGATGGCTGTCTAATTCAGGCAAAAAACAGGCCATACTTCTGAATCATCTGGCGTTTGTAAAAAGGGTTCTAACTTGTCTGGGGTACACCATAAATGAAAAGAAATCACAACTGGTACCCTCTCAACAGATTACATTCCTGGGTGCAAGCTTGAATACAACTGCCCAGATGGCTTTCCTCACGACAGAAAAGCGAATTCAATCGGTAACTTACTCCAAACAAGTGACCACAAAAACCCTGTTATCTGCAAGGCAAATACTGCAAGCCTTGGGGTTCATGGCCTCCTGCATTCTTCTAATTCCATATGCACGACTGCATATGAGGAAACTTCAGTGGTACTTAAAAAGTCTATGGAGTCAACATTGCCACAGCCTGGAAACAATGATTCCTATCATACCTTGCCTACGCCTGGAGTTCCTATGGTGGGTGGGCAGAGGCCTGCCACCAAAACAAGCGACTGCCATTCACACTACCCCCTGCCACCCAAACCCTAACTACAGATGCATCAGACTATGCATGGGTAGCTCACCAGGCAGAAAAGTACATTCAGGGCAAATGGAACCTAAATCAAATGCACCTACATAGCAATCAAAAAGAAATGTTAGCTGTACAGAATGCTCTGGCAGCCTTCAAGGACTACATTCTTCCAGGACAACTGATGGTAAAGACGGACAGCACCACAGTTATGTGGTAAATAAACAAGCAGGGGGGTACACATTCCTACCCCCTCTGCAGACTAGCCATGGCATTGTGGAACATGGCCTTGAGCTACAAAGTGCAACTACAAGCTTAATTCCTGACAGGAAAATTGAATACACTGGCAGACGGACTAAGCAGAAATCTCATGAACCCCCACGAGTGGAAACTGGAACCATGGATTTTCAACATGTTGACAAGCAAATGGGGGAGCCCAGACATAGATCTATTTGCCTCCCCCCAGAACTTGGACAAATTTTGCACAAGGACTCCCCACAAAAAAGCCTGGAAACTGGATGCTCTGTCCTTCAGCTGGAAAAAAATATCAGTCTACGCATTTCCCTCTCTGCCCCTGCTCTCCAAAGTTCTACTAAAAGTGAAACAGGGCAAACCAAGAATGATTTTGATTGCTCCAGACTGGCCACGCCAACACTGGTACCCACTCCTGCTCAGTGTCACAAATATCTTCATGGCACCTGCCTCAGACACCTTCCTTGCTGTCTCAGCAGGAGAACCAAATTCTGCAACCTCAGCTCCCAACATTGAACCTTGCAGCTTAGCTAATCACTTAAATTCTCCCTTAGCATCTCTCAGCAAACCTGTGATGGATATCATCTTGTAGGCGAGAAGACCTAGTACTAGAAAATCTTATGCTGATAAATGGAAAAGATTCTGTGCCTGGAACCAATCTTTAGGGATGAGCACAGCAGCGCCCAATTTACCTCAGATTTTGCAATACTTAACTGAGATGCTTCACAAGGGGCCTGTCTTTTTCCTCTGTTAAAATCCATGCTTCAGCTATTTCAGCTCACTGTAACACAGAACCACCCCTCTTTTCTCATCCCCTGCTCAAGCAGTATCTCAGCAGTGCAAAGAACGTGAGTCCACCCAGGAGAGCTCCTACCCCTGCCTGGGACCTTAACTTTGTTTTGGAGAAGCTCACTTTACCTCCTTTCGAGCCAGCTGTTAGTGCAGACTTAAAATTTCTTTCTTGGAAAACGGCCTTCCTTTTAGCAATCACTTCAGCTAGAAGGATATCTGAATTACAGGCCTTTATGGCAGTGGAGCCTTTCATCGTCTTTCATGCGGACAGGGTATCTCTTGAGGACCAATCCAGCTAGAAGGATATCTGAATTACAGGCCTTTATGGCAGTGGAGCCTTTCATCATCTTTCATGCGGACAGGGTATCTCTTGAGGACCAATCCATCCTTCATGCCCAAGGTGGTTTCCAGTGTGACTCTTAACCAGTCCATTCATTTGCCAACCTTCTATCCCAATCCACAGAACAAAGGGGAACGGATTCTGCATTCCTTGGACGTGCACAGACAACTTGGATTCTACTTGGACAGAACTAAATTTCGAAGAAAATCTGAACAATTGCTAGTGGCATTTGCTGCTGAGGCAGAGGGGAAGGCTATTTCAAAACAAACCATTTCTAAAATGGATAAGCCATTGCATTCATTTTTGCTATAAGCACCATGGAAAACCTATCCCCAGGGGATCAGATCTCATTCCACCAGGGCTGCATCTACTTCTGCAGCCTTTCTCAGAGGTGTTCCTACCCAGGGATATTCTAGAAGTTGCTACCTGGAGTTCTGTACATACTTTCACCAGGCATTATCATTTACCAGTATTCTCTAAATCCAAAGCTGGCTTTGCCACTGCTGTCTTGCAGGGCCTTATAGCTGGTCCTAATGCTGTATAAATCCATCCATCTTCTCAACCATAGCTTTGGGAATCTACGCAAATGTAATGGCTGCAACAGTGAAACACAAAGAACATAGTACAGTTGGGTACACTTACCATAAATTATTTATTTTATTCATTTATGTATTTATTTACATTTGTTGACCGGGAATGTCCGACTGGATGCAGGTCCATTTTCAGCGGAGGCCCGGGGAAAAAAGCTCCACAAATTTAAAATATTACAGACATAGTTACAGGTGAAGAATCCTAGCAATTAAAATATTACAAACATAGTTACAGATGAAGAACGCACAGTACATTCAGTAGGTAACTAGCATCTGTTCTATCCACAAAGTCATAGCAGATATTAACAATTGTTACAATAAGAAGTTACTGCCATATAATAAGTAGATAGGCATGGAAGTATCCGAGCTTGTTGTAATCAAAGGTAGTTTGTGGGGTTAAGAGAGGTAGAGAGTAGATAGAGTGGGAGAAGTTAAGAGGGGAGAGTTACAAGGGCATAGCCAGCATATTTTTAGGTGCGCTTTAAGAAATGCTTTGAAGTAGGTGCATGATGGTAGAGAGGTTATTGTGGGGGGGAGGGTGTTCCATAATTTGGCTATAGCACTGGAGAATAATGCTTCTCCAGCAGTGTTATTGGCTGTAGTAACCTGTAATAGATTTTTGTTGCTGGATCGTAGTGGTCTGGTGGTGAGATAGGGTTGGAGTAGATACTGGAGGGATGGGGCCTTTAGAGGATGGTTAACCAGTTTGTGGGCGAGTGTGAGTTGATACCATTGAAGGAGTTGAGGAAGTTCTAGCCAGCCTAGTTCAGTAAGTGAGAGAGTGGTGACTGTGGTAGGATGCCCCGGTGGTGAATTTGGCAATTTTGTTGTAGCAGATCTCGAGTTTATTTAGATTGCATTGCGTTAGGTTGGTATATATTGGCGAGGCATAAAGTAGGGTGGAGATGAGGTGCGAATTTGCAGCTTAGAGAACTAACTTTGGGGAGGAGGAACCACTACATGAAGATAGAAAAAGTACAGTTGTGTACACTTACCATAAATGTAGATGTTAGTGTATTCACTGTTGCAGTCCTGGTTATCCTCCCTCCTGCCCCCTGTTTTTTTCCCTTACTATACCTCTACTTTCTTTTACTATGCTTAAAAGCCTTTTTGGTGTATTTGCTTTTGGTTGGAGGTATATTTTTGTGTTTTTAATTTTATTTGCTCCCCATTTGGGGGGCACCTGACATCTCGGGCAAGAAAAACTGATGTAATGGCGTGTGCTGCATGTTTTATACCCTTGACGACCTGACGTCATGGAAGAAGGGACAGCAACCAACACAGGACCCAAGACTTTGGTAATCAGGTCAACTGAGGGCAACCTTATTTATTTATTTATTTAACATTTGTTGACCGGGAATGTCCGACTAGGTTCCACAGATCCTGTTTTCAGCGGTGGCCCGGGGAGAAATGCTCCAGAGGCATGTCTTTAGAATGTGGGAGGAAACCGGAGTACCCGGAGGAAACCCACGCATAGGGAGAACATGCAAACTCCACACAGAAGGCACCCCAGCCGAGAATCGAACCGGAGAACCTCTTGCTGTGAGGCGACAGCATTAACCGCTGCACAACCTGCCAGCAGATTACCCAAATGTAATGACTGCAACAGTGAATACACACTAACATCTACATTTATGGTAAGTATACACAACTTTACTTTTTCTATCTTTGTGTAGTGGCTCCCCCCTCCCCAAAGTTAGCTTTCTAAGCTGCAAATTTGCAAGGAGCACAACGGCCTATGCCTGTCACCAAAACTGATTAATTGCAATAGAATTTGACCAGCAATTGCTTGACTATAAGCTTTGTTACTTTCATGGATTTAAAAAAAAAATTGGGTAAGCAACCGGAATAATGGTTAACATGGTAGATGTATGAAAGACCACTTGTGTATACTGTAGGTAGCCAGTGAAGTAGGGTGAATTGTCTTTTCCTTCAAAGCTCTGTAGGCTTTTGATTTGATTATAATATGTGTTGGTATCATGAACTCTGTCTAATTAAAAAATGATTTTGCCATTTTTTTTCCTGCCTTTAGCTTTTTTGAGATTTGTTGGAGATGCGGTCCTGTTATTTCAGACTTTGTATTGTACACCTTTTTTTTCATTTTATTAACTTGATTTTGGTCTAGTTGTTTTTCACACTGGGTAACAAGGGCAACTTTGTATTTTTATTTTTATACATTGGTGATGCATTTCTAGGGTACATACTGCCTCTGCTTCAGACATCCAATAAATAGTTCACTAAACTAGCCATGTCCAACAGAACCAAAACGCTCTCCTCCAAAAAAAGGAAGCCAATCTGGTGGTCCCCTACCATCAACAAACTGTACAACTGAAGGAGTAAACTGTTCCAGAATAAGGTGAAGTCCCAAGACTGGAAAAACTCCCTTATTAGCCTCAATAAAAAGTTGAGATCCCTCATCAAAACCTCAAAAGCTAGCTATGAAGGCAGAATTGTGGCAGACACTAAAAACAACCACAAAGCCTTCTACAGTTATATCAAGAATCTCCATGGCAATACCCAGATTTGCTCTGAGTTACTGCACAGTGGTACCTCCTATACTGAGCCAGCAGATATTGGCAACATACTGGCCAACAGATTCAGTGCCAGCTTTACCTCCCCCCTCCCCAAAGGATCAATCACAATACCATAAGAATGCCAGGCACCCAGTATTACTGCAGCACAGGTTAAAGCTGCATTGTCCAAGGCCAAGATTACAGCTTCCATGGGACCCGACAATATCCCTCGCTTTGTTCTACATGAACTACAAAGTGAACTGGCACCACACCTGTGTACCTTGTTCAGTCACAGCCTCACCTCAGGCTTTGTCCCTACAGAGTGGCACACTGCTACAGTCATCCCTCTCCATAAAGGGGGAGCGACTGCAGACCCTGGGAATTATTGCCCCATTAGCCTGACGAGTCTGATATGTAAGGCTCTGGAGCACATCATCATGGACCTAATTAACAAAGATATAGGGAATCTCCAAACTCTGGATCCCACGCAATTTGGTTTTGTGAAGGGGTAGATCATGCCTGCTTAGCCTTGTTGACTTTTTTGAGGGCAAGGCAGATGTTCATTGTGTTACCCTGCTGCAGTCATCACACTTGGGTTATCCTGTCGTCAGGCAGTCCTGCAGTCAGCCAGAATTCCAAAGTCTTGGTCTGGCGTCTGTTGCTGTCGCTTCTTCCCTGACGTCAGTGCACCAGGGGTATATATAATGCAACAGACGCCATTTTCTTCAGTCTTTCTTGCCGCGCGGTGCCCGAAGCAGAAGCAGTTCGCAAGTGCCGGTCGGCCGACTCCTGAGATTTTCGAATTTCAGACCAAAGTCTTCTATAAAGCTAAGTACCCCGTTGGGGAAACTTTTCTTGCCTCAGACCGATGTCAGAAAAAGTTAACAGTTGTATTTCTTGTGGGAAGCAAATACCTCATAAGGATTTTCATTCTTATTGCATACCTTGCCTAGGCCCAGACCACGACGTCACTACTTGTCGGTTTTGTGCTAGGTTTAATAAACGTACTATTAAAAAACGCTTTGATTTCGCACGACACTACTTCGGTAGGAAATTTAACTACACCATGCCATCGGAGCAATCAACTACCGGCGTGCACAAAAAACGCAGGGATAAGGACAGACAGCCCAGGCCTAAGCCAGATTCCGAGGCCACGGCCGATCCGGTCTCCAGTTCTTCGGTCCTCAGTGAGGTTCCGACGCAGCCCCTGACTACAGCAGATCTGGAACCCGAGACCGCTACGGAAATTTTGACTGAATGTACCAGGCCGACGCAGCCTTTTACTTCACGCCCTTCCAACGACTTTGCTACAAAAGATGTCGGTACTACAGAAATGCCATCGGTTTCTGAAGGCGTTTTCAGACAGACTACTCTCACCATTAAAACGTTTTCTAAGTCGAAGACTCCTAAATCTAAAAGGACTGCACTTCAGTCTCCTGTTCAAGGCCCCATGCCTAAAAACGGATGCTCATAATGGCTGAAGATTTGATTTCTTTAATCAGGGGTTCCCAGCCCCCTCCTGACAAAAGGCCTAGACAAGAGGAAGATTATGCATCCTCTGAGCAAATGTCCATTTCTTCAGACTCCTCTGAGGACCAAGACTACTCTTTCTCTCCTTATGAAGATTCTGATGCTAAGGACTCTTATTCCCTCAGCTTCTCCTCCTGAAGACTACTCCTTTGGGGAAACTTTACACACTATGAGGGAACATTTTCACTGGGAAGGTCAGGACTACTCTGATTCAAAGAAAAGGCTCAGAGAGTTTATTTTACTCCCCCAACACAGACCACTTGCCATCCCACCAGTTTTGGACATTGTGGATGATGTCTATTTAGAATCCAGTTTCAACCCAGACTCTCTACCTCCTGCTCCGGCTAAGCCTGACAGATACTATAGAGTGCCTGATTCCCACAAATTTCTTTACAAAAGCCCTGTAGCTGACCCAGAGACTATCTCACAGAGTCCCAAGGGGGCTAAGGCATCTATGGCTAAAAACCCAGTACCTTCTGAGAGGGATTCCAGAGCACTAGACAGGTGGGGGGGAAAAGGTTTACACCTCAGCCACACTAGCTATGAGGGCACTGAATTGTCAATTTCACATGCTTAAGTATCGGCAATTTCTAATCTCTCAGTTAAAGCAAAGAATAACCTCTCTCCCTCAACAATCTGAATTGAAAGAAGTACAGGATCTGTTGCACGCCACTGAGCAGGTGGGCAAACATACCTTACAATGTGGGTTTGATTCTTTGGAGGCCTCCTGCAGAGCAGCTGTCACTGGGTCTGTTATACGTAGGCATGCTCGGTTAAAGGAACAAACTCTGCTTGATCATGTTAAAGCAAAACTACTAGATGCTCCCTTACAGCAAGATGTTTTTTTTTGGAGTTAAAGCAGAAGAAGTTTTAAAGAAAATGGAAGATAAGGCAAAATCTATGCAGACAGTCAAAGATTTCCTACAAGTACAACCCCCTCACTTCAGCAGAAACTGGCCAACAAAAAATTGGTTCTTTCCAGCCACTGACGGACCCACAGAGGTGTAAATACAGACGCCCAAGAGGCAAAGCCCAGTATAAACCTCGCCAGTGTGGCTCTACAACACAGAAGGGAGGAGAAGACAGGTCTCAAACCACCAGAAGGCAAACTCAATGACTTGCACCTCATCTGGCCAAGCAATACTCTTTTGGCAGCCCCCTTGGGGGGGAACTCGCACTTTTTGCAGACAACTGGCACATTGTCACAAAGGACAAATGGGTCCTTGACATAATTTTACGAGGATACAGATTCCATTTTGACACCTTGTCAGTGGGCAGAGGCACAAAAGCAAATTACAGCTCTCATGGACATGAGAGCCATTCAACTGGTACCTACTTGAGAGCAAGGCCAAGGATTTTATTCAAGACACTTTCTAGTGCCCAGAAAGGACAATGCCTGGAGACCAATTCTGGACCTTTCAATTCTAAACACTTACTTACAAGTACCCAAATTCAAGATGCTAACACTACAGCAGCTACTTCCCATGTTGGGCAAGGAAGCATGGCTAGTAACGTTGGACCTCAAGGAGGCACACGTGCATGTCCCTATCAGACAAAGTTGCAGAAGATACCTCCGTTTCATTGCAGGTTCAACCCATTACCAATTCTCTGCACTGCCTTTGGCTTTTCTACTGCGCCCAAAGTTTTCACAAAATGCCTGGCACCAGTAATTGCATACTGCAGACAAAGAGGAATTCAAATATATCCATACCTGGACGACTGCCTCATCCAAGCAGAAAGCAAAGACATTCTCTTACATCATCTGGCCTTTGTAAAGCATCTACTAAACTGCCTGGGGTACACAGTAAATGAAAAGAAGTCAAAACTAGTACCCTCACAAAAAATGACATTCTTGGGTGCCAGCTTGAATACAACGGCCCAGAAGGCTTATCTTACACCAGACAAGCAACTACAACTGATTCAATATTTCAAGACAATGGCAACAAAGACCCAATTAACTGCAAGAAATATTCTGCAGGCTTTGGGCTTCATGGCATCTTGCATACTAATAATACCATTTGCAAAGCTGCATATGAGGAAATTACAGTGGTACCTAAAAAGCATATGGTCTCAACACAGCCACAGCTTGGACACAATGATATCTCTCATTCCCTGCCTACAACAGGAATTTCTATGGTGGTCACAGGCATGTCACCTCAACAAGGGTCAGCCTTTCACCTTGCCCCCAGCCAGGCAAACTATCACAACAGATGCTTCAGACTACGCCTGGGGGGCACACATGGCAGGGCAGTGCATTCAAGGCCTATGGACTGCAGATCAAAGAAATCTGCACATAAATCAAAAAGAGATGCTAGCTGTACAGAAAGTTCTGACAGCCTTCAAGGATCTATTACATCCAGGACAACTTGCAATAAAGACGGACAACACCACAGTAATGTGGTACATAAACAAACAAGGGGGTACACATTCTTACCCTCTATCCAGGCAAGCAATGACCTTATGGAACACAGCTGTGGCCTACCAAGTCCAGTTACAAGCTCAATTCCTGCCAGGACAGAAGAACACATTGGCAGACGACCTCAGCAGAAACATCAAGGATACCCATGAGTGGAAACTAGATCCACAAATATTTGCAATGATAACTCAAAAATGGGGCCTTCCAGACATAGACCTGTTTGCCAGTCCTCAAAATTATCAACTGACAAAATTTTGTACAAGGACATTTCACCATCAAGCTTGGAAAGTGGACGCTCTCTCTTTCATTTGGAAAAACCTGACAGTATATACCTTCCCTCCATTGCCTCTTCTCACAAAGGTTCTTTTGAAAGTCAAAAAGGAGAGACCACGACTGATTCTCATAGCCCCAGACTGGCCACGCCAGCCCTGGTATCCGCTATTGAAAAATATGGCCCAGAGCCCACCATGGATATTGCCTCAAATCCCCCATTTGCTCACACAACAAAACAATCATATTCTTCACAGCCTGCTCATAACTTTAAATCTGGCTGCATGGCAAATCATCTAAACATCCAACCAGCACCTCTTTCACAAGCAGTTCTGGATGTTGTTCTGGAAGCCAGGAGGCCAAGCGCCAGGAGACCAAGCACCAGGAAGGCTTATTCGGACAAATAGAAAAGGTTTTGTGCCTGGAACCAAGCTAAAGGCCAAGACGCAATTCGACCTCACATGCCTCACATTCTACAGTATTTAGCTGAGATGTTGCACAAAGGACTTTCCTTTTCCTCAATTAAAATCCATGCTTCGGCTATTTCAGCTCACTACAACACGGATCCACCTTTATTTTCACATCCTCTTCTAAGGCAGTTCCTCAGAGGGGCAAAAAACATTAGACCGCCCAGGAGAGCTCCTACACCAACATGGGACCTCAATTTTGTTCTGGAAAAACTAATGCTACCTCCCTTTGAGCCAGCTTTCTCTGCAGATCTACAGTTCCTGTCATGGAAGACTGCCCTGCTCCTAGCAATAACTTCAGCTAGAAGAGTCTCAGAGCTACAGGCACTAATGGCAGTGGAACCTTTCCTCATTTTTCATCAAGACAGAGTTTCTCTACGAACTAATCCTTCCTTTATGCCCAATGTGGTTTCCAGTGTAGCTTTAAATCAAACCATCCACTTACCCACCTTCTTCCCCAATCCACAGAACAAAGGTGAGAGACTCCTGCATTCCTTGGACATTCACAGGCAGCTTCGTTACTATTTGGACAAAACTAAGGCTTTCAGTAAATCTGACCAGCTCTTTGTATCCTATGCTACAGCTTCTCAAGGGAAGGCTATACCGAAGCAAACCATTTCTAAATGGATAGGTCATTGCATATGTTTCTGCTATACCCATCATGGGAAACCAGATGTTCTTCATCTCACATTGCTGCAGTCCTTACTTATGGGTAGTCCGCTGTCCTCGGTCGGCCCGAATACCAAAGTATTAGGCTGACGTCGGTCATGGGTGCACAGCCCTGACATCAGAGCGTCAGGGTATAAAAGCGCATGACCGATGTCATATCCTCAGTCTTTTTTGCCGCATGGTCCGATGCAGAAGCAGCGTTGCAAGTGCCGTTCGGGCTTTCTGAAATTTTTCGTTTTCGGAGTTTCAGACATACCAAGTTGGGCTAAGTACCCCGTTGGGGGGCATTTTTGTTTTTTCTTGCCTCAGTTATTTACCGGATGTCAGAAAAAGTGAATAATTGTATTTCTTGTGGGAAGCAGATACCGCATAGGGATTACCACTCGCTTTGTATCCCTTGCTTGGGACCGAGCACGGCGAAGTTGGGTGTCGGTTTTGTGCTAGGTTTAATAAGCGCACTATTAAGAGAAGGCTAGATTGCGCTAGGTTAGTCTTTGGCAAACGGTGTAATTATAATATGCCGTCGGATCCGACGCCCGCTTCCACGAAGAAGCATAAAGACAAATCTGTAAAACCTAGGCAGGATGCTTCGTCCATTTCGGACGACGGTCCTTTAGACACTGCAGTGGAACAGGTGGATCCGGCTGAAGTTTCTGTTGAGTCTCAGGGGGAAACCTTGATTTTACAGGATGTGGCCTCTCAGGAGTCAGGTCAGGCCGAAGGGGCCTCTCAGGTTACTATTCTCCCTTCTTTGCCTAAGGGGGTTAGGCCTTCTGCTACTGTTTCTAGGGCTCCTTATAAGGGCAGGTCTGTTTTGCCTTCTTCTGGAGTTAGTTCTGGTTCTTCAGGGTCTGTACCTAGGAAGCATATGCTTAAAATGGCAGAAGATTTGATTACTTTAATTAGAGGTTCCATGCCCCCTCCTGATAAGAGGCCCAGGGTAGAGCCAGAGTTGGAAGTTTTGGAGCAGGCCTCAGATGATTCTGAGTCTTCTGCTGAAGATATTCATGATTTTCCTCCTTATTCGGATTCTGATGCAGAGGATTCTACTCCTTCTGCTTCCCCTCCAGAGGATTTTTCATTTTCAGAAACCTTACACTCTATGAGGGAACATTTTAAGTGGGAAGGACAGGATTACTCAGATTCCAGAAAGAGGCTTAGAGAGTTCTTGTTTTTACCACAGCATAGACCTTTGGCTATTCCTCCTGTTTTGGATGTTGTTCAGGATGTTTTTTCAGAGGCCTCATTTAATCCAGATTCTATGCCTCCTGCACCAGTTAAACCGGACAGGTATTATAGGGTACCTGAGGCTCATAAATACCTATATAAGAGTCCTAGGGCGGACCCAGAAACTATTAGTCAGGGGCCTAAGGGTGTTGGGGCTTCTGTTGTAAAAAATCCGGTTCCTCTAGATAAGGAAGCTAGAGCTTTGGACAGATGGGGTAAGAAGGTGTACACCTCTTCTACTTTAGCAATGAGGGCTTTAAATTGCCAGTTTCATATGTTGAAATATCAGAATTTCCTCCTTTCTCAGCTAAAATCTAAAGTGGATGCTTTGGTAGAGGGCATAGAGTGTAAAGAATTGCAAGATTTGGTGCATGTTTCTGAACAGGTGGGGAAACATTCTTTGCAGTGTGGTTTTGATGCTTTGCAGGCTTCTTCTAGAGTGGCTGCCACTGGTTCAGTTCTTCGTAGGCATGCCTGGCTTAAGGATCAGAATTTATCTGAGCATGTTAAGTCTAGAATTCTGGATGCCCTTTACAGTCCGAAGTTTTGTTTGGTCCTCCTGTGGAGTCTGTTTTGAAGAAAATGGAGGACAAGGCTAAGTCTATGCAGACTGGTAAAGACTTTTTGCAGGTTCAACCTCCTAAGTTTAGTAGAAATTGGCCTGCTAAGGGGTGGACGCCTTCTTCTGATTCCCAGTCTAGGGGTAGATCTAGGCGTGGTAGGGGCAGAGCTCAGAGTACCTTTAGGCCTAGAACATGGAGTTCGCCTGCTCAATCTGCAGGTGAGGGTAGGGGCCAGTCCTTTCGTAAACAGGCCCAATGACCTGCATTTTCAGCTGCCAGATTCTTCTTGCCTGGCAGCTCCTTTGGGAGGAAAACTAGCTCTCTTCAAGCAAAATTGGTTTTTAATCACCCAAGACAAATGGGTGTTGGACATTATAAACAAAGGTTACAAGTTTTATTTCCATACATTGCCTCCTTTCAAAGGTATGCCAGACATTCCTCCTCGGCAAAGGATGGAGGCTCACAAACAGATTTCATTACTTCTTCACATGGGTGCTATACAGCCAGTACCTCCTTCAGAAGTGGGTCTAGGGTTTTATTCCCACCTGTTTCTAGTACCAAAGAAAGGGAACACATGGAGACCGATTTTGGATTTATCTCTCCTCAACACTTATTTGGACATTCCAAAGTTCAAAATGTTGACATTACAACAGCTTTTGCCTCTGCTGGGAAAAGATCACTGGATGGTAACTCTGGATCTAAAAGAGGCTTATCTTCATGTTCCTATCAGGCCCAGTTGCAGGAAGTACCTGCATTTTCGAGCTGGGAATTTACATTATCAGTTCTCTGCATTGCCCTTTGGCTTATCTACTGCGCCCAGAGTGTTCACAAAGGTTCTGGCTCCAGTGATAGCCTTTTTCAGGATGGAAGGAATACAAATTTATCCTTATTTGGACGATTGCCTGATTATTGCACAAGACAAGGACGAGCTTCTTCAACATCTACAGTATGTGATGGTAGTGTTAAGATGCCTAGGGTATTCTGTGAACGAAACAAAGTCCAGTCTAGTACCCTCTCAGGACATGTGCTTTCTGGGTGTGAGACTGAATACAGCTTCCCAGATGGCCTGTTTGACCGCGGACAAACAGAAAAGTCTTTCACTTTATTTCCATCAAATGTCTCTACAGTCCAGGCTGACTGCAAGGACAGTCCTTCAAGCCTTGGGGTTCATGGCATCTTGTATTCTGGTGCTTCCCAATGCCAAATTGCATATGAGGAAGCTTCAATGGTATCTCAAAATCTATGGACACAACACTGCCAGGATCTAGACACTGTCATTCAGATAATACCTTGCATTCAGAAGGAATTTTTGTGGTGGGCTCAGGAATGTCACCTAAACAAGGGACTCTCTGTGACCCGACCAGAGGCGAGTCAGATTCTAACGACGGATGCCTCGGACAAGGCTTGGGGAGCACACCTCAATGGAAAATGGGTGCAAGACACGTGGCCTGCCAAACTTCAGCATTTGCATATCAACTTGAAGGAGATGTTAGCAGTACAATTTGCATTGATGGCTTTCAAGGATTTACTTCACCCAGGGCAGGTGTTGATTCTAACAGACAACACAACTGTTATGTGGTACATCAACAAGCAAGGGGGAACTCATTCGTACCCTCTTTGCAGACAAGCGATGATTTTGTGGGAGACAGCTCTGTTACAACCTCAATCTTCAGGCAAGATTTCTACCAGGAGCACAGAACTCCTTAGCAGATGTATTGAGCAGACAAATAGTGGATCCCCACGAGTGGAAATTGGATCCTCAGGTATTTCAAAAGTTGACAGTGTCATGGGGAACTCCAGACATAGATCTGTTCGCTTCTCCACTAAATTACCAGTTGCCAAAGTTTTGCACAAAAAGGTTTCATCCCACAGCTTGGAAGGTGGACGCTCTGTCATTCAGTTGGAACAATCTTCATGTATATGCCTTTCCACCTCTACCTCTTCTGCCCAAGGTTCTCTTGAAGGCCAGACAAGACAAGCCATCCATGATCCTCATAGCACCGGATTGGCCTCGAAAGCACTGGTACCCACTACTGAGGAGTTTGGTCCGAGAGCCTCCATGGCCTCTGCCTTTGATTCCACACCTTTTGTCTCAGGAGGGCAATCACTTTCTCAATGTCAGAATTCAGTCTCTGCATCTAACAGCCTGGCATATTCTGTTTTAGATTCTGGAGGTTCTCAGCTTCCACAACAAGTTTTGAATGTTATTTTGGAGGCCAGGAGGCCTAGTACAAGGAAAGTTTATGCTGATAAATGGAGGAGATTTTTTATTTGGAGCAAAGGGAAGGACTTTGATGTTTCCAAGCCTAATTTGAGTGCTTCCTTACAATATCTTACTGAGTTATTAGACAAAGGTTTGTCCTTCTCCTCCATAAAGGTTCATGCTGCAGCCATTTCGCTAATTATGACTGTGACCCTCCTTTCTTCTCTCATCCTTCGTTTAAGCAGTTTCTCAGAGGGGCAAAAACATAAGACCCCACGAGAGCTCCTACTCCTGCTTGGGATCTCAATTTTGTGTTGGAAAAGCTTACTCTACAACCTTTTGAGCCTGCAGCTACTGCCAAGTTAAAGTATTTGTCATGGAAAACTGCCTTTTTGTTGGCCATTACTTCTGCAAGAAGGGTTTCTGAATTACAGGCCCTTATGGCAGTGGAGCCTTTCTTGATTTTTCATAAGGATAGGGTATCTTTGCGTACTAATCCTTCCTTTATGCCTAAAGTGGTTTCTAGTGTGGCCTTAAACCAAACTATTCATTTGCCTACTTTTTATGCAAATCCTCAAAATAAAGGGGAGAAGATTTTGCATACTTTGGATATTCACAGGCAGTTGCTATTATTTGAGCAGAACCAAGGAGTTCAGACAGTCTCAGCAGTTGTTTGTTTCTTTTGCTTTGGGTTCACAGGGTAGACCTGTTTCAAAACAAACTATTTCTAAATGGATTGGGTTTTGTATTTCTTTTGTTATTCCCATCATGGTAAGGAGATTCCGACTGGAATCAGACCTCATTCCACTAGAGCTACTGCAACTTCTACTGCCTTTCTAAGGGGGGTAGCTACAAAGGATATTTTGGAAGCAGCCACTTGGAGTTCAGTACATACTTTTCTAAACATTACCACCTTCCTCTTTATTCTAAGTCTAGGGCTGGATTTGCCACTGCAATTTTACAGGGCATTTTAGCAGCCCCTAATGCTTTATGATTTTGCCAACCTCCCTTTCCCGTTGCTTTGGGATTCTACCCATAAGTAAGGACTGCAGCAATGTGAGATGAAGAACATAGTACAGTTTTGTACCTACCATAAATGTAGATGTTCGAAGATCCACATTGCTGCAGTCCAATTTTCCCTCCCTCCTTCCCCTCTGTAGCTTAGCATGGTTATATGGTTTGGGTGATGGCTGTAGTTGGGCATATCTTTTGGGAAGGTACTCTGTTTTTTGGCTGTGACCTTTCTTTTAGGGCCTTCTGACATCTGGGGCAAGAAAAAACTGAGGATATGACGTCGGTCATGCGCTTTTATACCCTGACGCTCTGATGTCAGGGCTGTGCGCCCATGACCGCCGTCAGCCTAATACTTTGGTATTCGGGCCGACCGAGGACAGCGGACTACCCATAAGTAAGGACTGCAGCAATGTGGATCTTCGAACATCTACATTTATGGTAGGTACAAAACTGTACTTTCCTGCTACCATTAGATCCCACTCTACCAGGGCAACAGCCATCTCTACAGCCTTTCTCAGGGGGGTTCCAACCAAGGAAATTTTAGAAGCTGCAACTTGGAGTTCAGTACACACCTTTACCAAACACTATCACTTACCTCTTTACTGAAAGTCCAGGGCGGGCTTCGCCACTGCAGTTCTGCAGGGCCTTATAGCCTCCACTAACCCTCTGATACCTCCCCCCTACCTTAGCTTTGGGATTCAACCCAAGTGTAGTGACTGCAGCAGGGTAACACTATGAACATAATACAGTTTTGTACCTACCATATAGTTCGAGTTTTCACCCTGCTGCAGTCCAGGTTACCCCCCCTCCATCCCCTCTGATCTACTGGCTAAATCTCATCTATGCCTTACTGATGTACTTGCTTATAGCTGAAGGGATTTTGTGTTTGTGCTGTGGTTACTCCTTTTGGTACTAATTTCTGACCACCTTTTTGGGGGCATCTGACACCTGGGGCAAGAAAAACTGAAGAAAATGGCGTCTGTTGCATTATATATACCCCTGGTGCACTGACATCAGGGAAGAGGCGACAGCAACCGACGCCAGACCAAGACTTTGGAATTCCATCCGACTGACGACAGGATAACCCAAGTGTGATGACTGCAGCAGGGTGAACACTCGACCATCTACATTTATGGTAGGTACAAAACTGTACTTTCATACAGCCTACCTCAATCTGGCCAAGGGCTTTGATACCATTCCCCACTCAGGAATTATTGATAGACTCACCAAACTAAGAATCAACCCGTGTATCACTAGGTGGGTTGCAAATTGGCTCACAAATAGAACCCAACGTGTGTAAGTAGCAGACTGCCAACCAGTCACTAGTGAGTCCCACAGGAATCTGTCCTGGGTCCTCTCCTGTTTGGCATCTACTTTTCAAAAGTCCAGGCCAACACAGAGGGACTCTGGCTGACCAAGTTTGCTGACGATTGCAAGCTGGGAGCCATTATTAACTCCCCAAGTGATGTAGACATCCTACAGAAAGGCCTCACTGAGACCAATGACTGGTGTCGAAACCATGGCCTTAAGCTTAATGCCAAAAAATCCGTAGTCATTCCCATTGGGAAAAACTCAGTTCCCACTAATTACCGCATTGATGGTAGCCCACTGAACACTGAAGGCGTTATAAGAGATCTGGGGACACAGGTTGACAGCAAGCTCTCCTTCGACCACCACATTGTCACTGTGGTCAGAAAGTCCTTCTATGTGGCACATCTCTTTACCAAGGGTTTTGCATCCAGGAAGAAAGAGGTCATCATCTCTCTCTACTCTTCCTCATTAGACAAGTCATAATAATGCCCCATTTGGCATGCATCTCACTAAACACCTGCAACAGCTGGAAAGCCCAAAAAAGGACCTCACGAAGAGGATCCTAGGCCTTAAACACATGCTCTGCATGGACAGACTCAAAAAAACTTTTCTCTCTTATATCGTCTATTAAGAGGTGATCTCTGCTTGACTTACGAAGCCATGTCTGACGCAGCCCTGTTAGAAATGTTACACCTAAAGAAATCCCAATCCCTCCGCACCGCATGCTCCAGGGACCTCAACCTCATTACCACAATCAACAGAACATGCTGGAGGGACAGGTTCATAACCCAGAGACTGCCCATGCTATGGAATACACTTCCATTGCATGTCAAGCAGAGCACCTCACTGGCCCTTTTCAAGAGAAATCTTAATGAATGGATGGGAAATAGAAAGTTCACCCCAGGGATCACTCTAGTGACTCAACTTGATAGAGACACTGGGAACTAATGGCGACATGATCCCAGGGCACCTCTATGGGCTAGGCTTGTAAAGGCTCCAAGGCAATTGGCCTAGTACACACCTATGAACCTAAATGAGTGAGTGGGTCCAAAAGACCCTCTTTAATCACAACTGGTGCCAAAAACGCAACAGTTATGGCTCCCTTTGAAAAGTAGTCACTCGACCAAAAATACAAGAGAAGAGTGAATCTCGAAAATTGCTCTTCTCCTTAAAACTTCTTCTTGTAGAGGAGGACAAGTCCCCCCCCCCCCCATGCACCCCCACATCCTCCAAACGTGTATATACTTGCTCTGAGATTGCCATATCTCAGAGAAAAGGAAATATTCTGAAATATCTCAGACTTAGTATATGCAAGTCTGCTCTTTTGGCCATTCATTCCATGTGTTTTGTGTGTCAGCATTTCAAGTGGTTACCATCAATTGCATATAGCTGTTGAATATGAAGAGCAATTTAAAATACACAGAGTATATATACATATGTATCCTCCTTCCACCAAATACTAATACATGCGAGAGATGTAATTATACAGCCAAACTGGAGGCTGAGCTCTCTCAACCCAAGACTGAACCAGGCAGTCAGGAGGAGAAGGGAATTACTTGCATCACACCACCAGTCTCACATAGACCTATGAAACCAGCACCGGCAAAAAAACACATAAATACATAAAAACATACTCAGAGGCTCTAAAAATCTGCAAAAGCAACAGAGACCTCCAAAGCAGACATCCAAGCAACCTCCACCCCAAATACAAACCATGAAACACATACTTCACAAAACCAGCGTGCCACACAATCACAGCCCTTAAGGCAAAATAACATACCCAACACATTAGTAATAGGTGACTCTATAGTCGTGCACACTGACGTCCCACTCACTAGGCTGAACAAGGAGAAGGTTACGGTTAGCTGCCTTTCGGGTGTCAGGATCCGTCACATATCACAAGCACTCAGGTCACTCCAGAACAAGTACAAATATGATTCTGTCATTGTCCATGTTGGTGTGAATGACCTGAGCCATACCTCCCTGGACTACATAGAGACATGGAGGAGCTGCCTGATCACGTAGCCCAGGCCGGTATAACCCTGAGTAGCATTCTGCCCTCACCAAGAATGGTACCACAGTATAGAGGAAAATATTATCAATTTCAACAATTGGCTAAGCTGCTGGTGTCATTCAAAGGGGATCCAGTGTCTGTCCAGCCTGGGATGACATGCTTGACAAGCCACGCTGCTTCGCTAGAGACGGCTTGCACCGGTCACCTTTAAAGTTTCGAATATTGGCCAAGGCTCTTGCCACCCCCATAGTGCCTTTTTTAGGCAAGGCTCAAAAGACAAACCCACCGCTGTAAATGGCACAAGTAACAAAAAAACTGAGGGTAATGCTACTCAATGCGAGAAGTCTAAACCTCAAAATGCATGCACTCGATGCACTCCTAAGTATGGAGAAAATCGATACATGTCCAGTAACAGAAACCTGGTTTAAAGTTCCAGAGAGCACCCCAGCACTACCAGGCTACAACTCGTACCATACATTTCGACCACAAAACACGGACCGAAATACAAAAGGCGGGGGAGTTTCCATATTCATCAAGGATACCCACACCTCTAGGTTAGTGGCACAGCACGATGCTTCAGAGAACATTCACGTGCAACTAACAACGGGCAAAACTGCTTTTCAAATTATAGCTTGCTACAGATCACCCACCATGTCCCAGTACCCCCACTCTGCATTCCGGGAAACACTGGGAAACATAAAGGTCCTACCAAACACCCTAATATTGGGTGATTTCAATTACCCAAACATTAACTGGGAGAACTACTCTAGTACAAACTCCCTTGCTCAAAATTTCCTAGAATTTATAAACTCAAATGCCCTGGATCAACTGGTCAACACCCCCCACCAGAGGTAACATATTGGACGTGGTCATCACCAACATGAGCGACCGGTGTTCCACACCGGAAGTCAACCCCTCGCTGGTTAGATCTGACCATAAAATAATCACTCTGGATATCCACATTCCACCACCACCCCCGGTCAAAGAAACCACTGTGAAAAACTTTTCAAAAGCAAACTTCACATTACTTAAGACCGAGGTGGGAATTTTCAAAGCCCCTATGCTAAAGGATAACGCTGTCCAAGCTGCAAAATCCTTTACTAATGCACTTTACGGGCACCTACAAGAATGCATGGATCGTGCTTTCCCAACCAAAACAGAGTCACTCCTCCAAGAAAAGGAAACCAGTGTGGTGGACCCCTGCCATAAATAAGCTATACAGTAGAACAAGGAAACTAGTACAGAAAAAGAGTAAAATCCCAAGAAGGGAAGACATCCCTGATCAGTATCAGCAAGAAACTACGTTCCCTCATAAAATCATCCAAGGCTAGCTTCAAAAGAGAAATTGCCATGAACTCCAAAGATAACCACATGGCATTCTTTAGCTATGTCAAGAATGTAAGTGGCAATTCTCAGATCTGCTCAGAGTTAGTGCAGAATGGCACAAAATACACTGAACCTACCGATATAGCCAACATCCTGGCAGACAGGCTCAGTGCAAACTTCACCCCCCTCTAATCTCCAAAAGGACCCATAACTATACCAGAAGAATGTAGTGCACCTGAAATCACCTCAAACCTGAAACTCAGGTTAAAACAGCCCTCTCCAAAGCCAAAAACACAGCATCAATGGGACCGGACGGTGTCCCAGGCTGCGTCCTACATGAGCTCAAAGATGAACTAACCCCTCACCTAAACATACTGTTTAAAATCCGCCTCTCCGCAGGCTATGTGCCCACAGAGTGGCGCACAGCAACAGTTATTCCACTCCACAGAGGTGGAGCCACAATGAACCACAGGAACTATCGCCCTATAAGCCTGACTAGCTTGGTCTGCAAAGCTATGGAGTTGCATCATCATGGATATAATTAACAGAGACATTGGAAACCTCCAAACACTGGACCCTACCCAGTTTGGCTTTAAGGGCAGATCATGCCTCCTAAATTTGGTGGACTTTGACACAGTTACCAAGGCTATAGACGAGAGAAAGGTGGTCCACACAGCCTACCTAAACCTCGCAAAGGCCTTCGACACCATTCCCCACTCAAGTACTATAGACAAGCTCATCAGCCTGAACATAAACCCCTACTTCATGAGATGGATTGCCAACTGGCTCACGGGCAGAACCCACATGGTAAGAGTTGCGGGAGCTAGGTCTGACTCTAAACCGGTTACAAGTGGCATTCCCCAGGACTCCGTTTTAGGACCCCTGCTGTTTGGCATATACTTCTCAGAGTTACAGGCAAGCACAGGAGGACTATGGCTGACCAAGTTCGCAGACGACTGCAAACTAGAGGCTATAATTGACTCTCCGGCTGACACAGACATCCTCCAAAAGGGTCTCACTGAAGCAAATACCTGGTGTCAAAACCATGGCCTCAAGCTAAATGCCAAAAAGTGCATAGTTATCCCCTTTGGAAAAAACAAAGTACTCACAAACTACCACATAGGTGGTAGCCCCCTAAATACGGAAGATGTAATAAGGGATCTGGGGAACCAAGTAGATAGTAACCTCTCCTTTGATAATCACATTGCCAAAGTGCTTAGAAAATCCTTCTGTGTGTCCCACCTAATCACAAAAAGGTTTGCATCCAGATCGAAAGAGGTCATTGGGCCCCTCATGCATCACTCATCAGACCCATCATAGAGTACAATGCCCCATTTGGGGTGTACCTTACAAGACACCTGCAACAACTGGAAAGACCACAGAAGTACCTCATCAAGAGGATCACTGGCCTCAAGCAGATGCCCTATGCAGCTCGAATGAAGAAACTCCAGCTGTACTCTGTTGCATACCGCCTACTCAGAGGTGATCTCTGCCTGACATACAAGGCCATGTCCAACCTAGAATTGATGGACATGCTCCACCTAAAGAAAACCATATCCCTTCGAGCCACACGCTCCAGGGATCTAAACCTCACCACAACAATAAATAGGACGTGCTGAAGGGATAGATTCCTGTCCCAGAGACTTCCCATGCTTTGGAAGAAGATTCCAATCTACATTAGGCAGAGCTCCTTGCTAACCCACTTCAAGAGAAACCTTGACGAGTGGATGGGAAACAGTTTACCCAGGGATCACTTCAATGGCTCTGCTGGACAGAGGCACAGGGAACTAATCTAAGGGGGCGGCGAAAGCCGGCACATTCTGGCTAGGCTTATAAATGTCTTCGGGCAGATAGCCTGGTACCTACCTATGATCCTATAAAGTGCAACATTAAAACAATGAAACTGTAAAGATGCATTGTAAACTGTAACGTCAATTGGATATGTACAGATATACAAACTGTAAGCATCAGATTGTGTACAGATTTAAACTAGTCATTAGTCATCATTCCGGGCTAACCCTTCTTGCCTTCCTAACCTCACTCTCAAGTGTATATCATATAGGTAACTAAATAGTAAAATCTAGCTATTACGTTATATGCCTGTTTTTTCTCCTGAACAAAATTTAAATTGTTTGTCTTTATTCTTTTTGAAGAAACTTGTTGTTTGTATTGCAAACTATCTTTGAAATTTTCATGTTAATAAACTTTGTTCTGTGGAACTATTCTCTCTGGGCCTCCACTAAAAACGGGCCCCCAAGCCCAGTGGATCTCCCCAATCATCAAACTGGAATAAATAAATAATGACCGATATAAATTGTTTGATTTGATGACATTGCATGGAATTCAGTGGAACACGTCAGCCTGATTTAGTAAAATGTGCACTTGTATTTCTGTTAAATACTTGACTTGGCTTCTGCATCTCATCTGACTCTAGTCACTCCTCTGAGGCGTACAGGCCATTGTGCTACCAGCTGCTACCTCTGCCAACTGGATTTGAAGCCAGACAGTGTTTCTTGTGCCAACAGTCCCTTCCATTTAGGCCCACAATAGATTGGTGATAATGACCTTCCCTACTATAAACATTTGTCAGTGATGCTGAGATGCACAGAATTTTAACCATATTTATAGCTTAACATATTTCAAAGGATGCAATATATTGACAAGAACAGGTTAATGTTTTTTTTTTTTTTTTTTTTTTTTTTTTGTCACCCTGCAGGTGACAGTTATTTCCATGCCATGTCCTCTTTTTAAAGATCTTGTCAAACCTGAATAGCCACCCCTGGACCAACTGACCCAATTTTGGGACGAGTCAACAGATCAGGACATCTAAGGCAGTGTCGTACTGCTGCCAAAGAGCGTTTTTGCCACCTCCTGCACCACCAAAGTAATACCATGTAGATGGGGGGCATACAGTGGATGTTAGTGCTGCATCACCCCTCACTACTGCAAGGGCAGTAGCACAGACACAAGAACGGATTAATTTAGAAAATGCTGCTGAAAATGGAGAGAGAGAAATTATTCCCAAATGCAGGAATCTGAAAGCTACAAAATTTAACTAAGTTTGCAATGCTTTCTTTGTCAGTGAAGTAGCCTGATGTGGCAACAGATTAACCTAAGCTGTCCCAGTTGTGGTAGGGTAGGCATGATGGAACTAACTTTGGTAAAAGAGTTTAACAGCTACCTAAATGTTGAAATTGGTTATGATCCACAAGATGCAGAAAAATGCTCTGTCACTATTTGTTGGGACATTAGACTGTTAGCAGGCAATCGTTATGATGCGTTGGCTAATGGGCAGATGGTGGAGTGGTAAGATCACTGCCTTGTTGCACCAGGTTCTCTGGTTCAAGCCTGACCTGTACTCTTTCTGTGTAGAGTTTTACATGTTATCTGTGTCTACGTGGATTTTATCCAGGTACTCCATTTTCCTCCCAGAAATGTGCTTGTTAACTGGCTGTTGTAAGTTGATCATTGATGCATTGTTTTTAACCTTGCAGTTTTGGCTTCAGACATGGCTGAAAAGGGTCTGAAAAGGACCAGCTCAATGGCCAGGTTAATAGGCAAAAATTTTATAAGATGTGGAACCCCTTTTTATGTTGGTATTTCTTTCTATAGTTTGACTGCCCCTCCTATGGAACAGGCTTCCCATCCACGTGAAGTTGAGTTAATCTGTTACCCAGTTTGTGCAACCACGACCAGTTGATGGGGAATAGAAAATTTTACACCGGGCCCGACACCCTTGTCTTATAAATGCCAGGCTCTCAACACGACATCATTATTCTTTTAGGGAAAGCTTGGCTAGGCTTAGAAAGGCCCCTTGGGTCATTAGCCTAGTAGCAGTATGAATCTATGACTGAGCACGCCTATCTTAGGAACATTGCTTCTGAGAAGCCCTTGGAAGTAGACAGCTGTTCCTGTCATTTTATCCTTAGTAGAGATGTAAAAAAATACACACATAATTTGATGGTAGTCTACATTTGTTAAGAGGAATTGTCTTTGTTCTTTTTTTTTTCAGGGATTGCTGGTGGTCTAACAAACCTTTCCAAAATGCCAGCCTGTAATGTCATGCTGCTAGGGGCACAGAGGAAGACCTTGTCTGGTTTCTCCAGCACATCTGTTTTGCCACACACTGGATTCATTTACCACAGTGAGATTGTTCAGTCACTTCCACCGGTAAGTTGTGCATTGCCCTTCAAGCCTTTGAGTTATGCTTGTAGTATGTGCACATTTTATTTTGTTTCTCTTTTAATTGCTAACCATGGTAGAACACTGATCCAAATGGACCATTTTTCAGGTTCAACTTAGGAGTTTTTTCCAAAAAAAAAAAAAAAAAATTGTTTTCTTGCATTGCATGGCGACTGTCTTATTGGGGTGCCTGTCACTAAATGTCTGAGAACAGCAACTGCAATCCTCAAAACAATGAGAATTTCAATATGAAGATGGGGAATGTATACTAATCCTGACCTGATGTGTACGTAGCAGGGGCATGTGAAAGGTAAAGGGGATAAAACACTCCTACAAAACACTTTAGAGTAACAGTAAATTTCAAAATGTTTCTGTGCGTTAGGAGATTACTGTTGAATGTTCAAAGTGTCAGAGTTCACATTATCTGGTTGTCCACTTTCGAATAGGAGCTGTTTTCGTGAGGATCATGGCTGATGATCTGTGGGTGAGAGAGAGCTTCCATTCTTATCTTGATTGACTTCTTTACAATGTTTGACTTCATGTATCATTAAATTTTCCTTGAGTGTCTTGATGAAGTTGCTGCAACCTGGCTGAAGTTCTGTTTAGCCAGTAGGTCCTAGAGAATGCTGTCTGGTACAGACTTTTATGAGGCTGTATCATTTTCCAGTGTTCCTGAAGATTTTGTACTGGAACCCTTGTTATTCGCAGTCTTATTCCCCCTAGGGTATATAATACAAGGTCATAACAGTCTTTGCGGCTGTGCTAATGATACTTTGCTTTGCCATACCTATCCTTTGTCACTGGACTTCCAGCAGTGCTTTGCATGCTTGTCTTTTTGACTGCCTAAACTGGACTGCTAGAAATTGGTAGAAATGAAATACCTTTTATATGTAGCTCTTGACAATTTAAAGTACATTGCAGACATTTTTTCTCTCACTCTGAATTTTCATGCACTGTTAAGAATGTTTGTGGGGTTGATATGGTTTTTAACATGATAGAGATTGTTCATGAACTCTTAATACAAATTTTCCTTTTCGCATCTGAGGAATGTTATTGGAATTGGGCATCTAATCCATAAAAGTGAATTAGACACCATACTATATGAACTGAGTACTTATCACCTTGATTATTGTAATTCAGAATACCTGGGTCTGAATGCAGGATATTTTCACCATCTTAAGCTGCTGCAGGTCAACACTACCGTGGGACTGACAGAGATTCTCTCATTTCCCCATACTGACAGTTCTGAGATACCAGATTATCAACCAAGATTTTGCTGCGTGGTTCGCATGTGTCCTGCCTAATTTAAATTCTCTGATAAGGCTGATTGCTATGTTGAGGGGCCCCTTCACTGTACCACTGATGGACTGCTAGAGGTTTTTGGGATTTGCTGGCCTCATTTGACCATCATGCTTTTTTTCAGTGATATCTCCAGCCTTGTGCTGACTGATTACCACACTGAGTTGTTTAGGGCCAGTTGAAGACCCTGCATTCTTTGGCATACAATAATTGATTTTTGATCAGATGTCATTTTCATTCATTCCTCAGTTGATGGATCTTAGATCCCACCTTGGATCCGGCTTGTCCGCATTCACTTTCAGATCTGACTCTCAAGCTCTTCCCCTTACCCGTAATGCCTCAGAATACTGTAATACCGCAGATCTCATATGTCGCTTCTTTACTTCAGTCCTGGATCCCGCTATCTCTCGAGCTTATAGGGTGTTTCATTAGTCATTTTGCTAGTGTAAATAACTAATTTTTCTTACCTTTTGTCTGTGCTGTCACAGTTTCTTTCTCACCCTTCATCCTTTTTAGAGTTTTGTGTTTCTAGCATTAATTGCGGTTTTCCTTTCTTAACTGTTTTTCTACGGTACTTGTTACCATTATTGGCAGTACCTGCTCATACCATTGCTGGTATTTTCTTTTCTGTAATTTTTTTTTAACTCTGTCTCCCTCTGCTATGGCTAAGAAAACCTAAAGATTTTAAAAAGTGCATTTTCTGTGGGCATGAGATACTTAATTCTGATGCGTAAAGGGAGTCAGTGGACTGTTTGGGAGCAGCCCACCTTCAGACTCCATGCTTCTTATGTGCTGGGTCTAATTCTTGGGCCTTTAGTGATCATAATAAGCTGGTCTTGAAAGGGTTGCTTCCACCCTCTGCGTAGTTTTCTGCCGAATCTGTTTCAGGGGCTCAAATCCCCACCAAAAAAAACAAGTCTTCATTGGAGTCCGGGAAGTTACAAAAAATGGTTTCCCGATCATTCTCTGAAACCTGCTTCAACCTCTTGGCTGCCAGTCAGAATTGTGAAAAGATCAGATCTGATGCCTTTGGATAAGACTGTGGAAATGCTTAAGTATCCCAGAACTTGAAGTAGTCATTTTTCTCTGGAGCCCATTTCCCCATGGCTCTGATCACCGTTTTTACAGGAGACACCAGAGTATGTCACGTCCCCCTTCCACATTGTCCTCTGTTAGGTCCTCCCAGAGCCTATATGAAGCAGTGGATAGGATGATGAAGTTTCTCAGGGCTCCGTTTCAAATGGGGGATGTTATGGGCTGCGTCTCCTGTTGGATCTATGAACCTCCAACCTACTTCTGTTCTGCCTATTTCTCCTTCTCCGATCCATCTAACAATTTCAAAGCCTTCAGATATGATAATCTCAAGAGTCGATGTGCTGGATCTGAAGGCTGTTAGATCTTCAACTCTCTGTCCCTGCCTGACTCATTCTGCACCAATCTCCCTTGAGCAGGAAGAGTCTAGGAGACAAAGCTTTGTCGCCAGATGCGGGGGGATGGGTTCAACTCCAGTTTTGTCAGAGCTGTCACTTCCCTTAAGTGCTTCTGCACTGGACAGCTCAGGTCTGATTCCTCCCTTGCTGCAGGAGTCCAGGCAGAGTCTGGGCTCAGCAGCACCAGGAGCCTTGGTGTGGCCAACAACTGCTTTTCCCAGCCCTTCTGCTTTTCAGGTGGTGGAGGGGGCTTTGTCTCACCCAAGAGTCCAGTCTGTTTATTTCTTTAGAACTTGCCCGTCTTCTGCCTTCTAATCCGAGTTCCGAGTCTCACCAGCCTATTCCACAGGGACATTCAGCCCATTTGAGCTTCTAGGCAGTTCCTCTGCAAGAACTTCCTATCTCTTCCGATACCTCTCCAGATCATCTCACTACTGATGTCCTCCAGAAGAGGTCATGCAAAAGGAGATACGTAGATTTCCCTTGGGAATCTTTAACCAAAGACACTGACTTTGAAGGGGAGGGGTTCCCAAGGTCTCCACCAGAAGATCTCCTTTGGAGACATTCTAGAGATCCTTGGAAAGAAAGGTGGATGGTCATCTTATTTTCTCTTCCCATGAAAAGTTAGTGTTCCTAGAAGCCTTAGGGTCTGACCTATCTATGTCTTGGGTTACCCTCCACCCCAGCTGATGACCTTATAGATCTGGTGCCTTGCTAGGCATGGAAGGAACCGGATACCTTAGAGCCCACTCCTCATCTTACTGACAAATTTTTCACCCCTCCCAAAAATGGGCCTTTATGGGAGTAAGGGAGTTCTGCAGATGCCATGGTTGTTGTAGCAGCCAAGAGTCTAGGGCATTGGACAGATTTGGAAAGCATGTTTATGCCTCCTCTACTTTTGCTGTTAGGTCGTTGAATTATTTGGCACACTTTACTAGATTGCAGAGGGGTTTGATTAAAGAACTTCCCAAATTTCTTCTTTGGTCCATGTCTGTAGAGGAGCACAAACTGCTGTCTTCACAACTGACCACCATTCAGTCCATCACTATTGCTTCCATGAGGTTAATCTGTCATGCAACCAAAGGTACCTCTTGGGCAGTGGTTTCTGGCATAACAAATTAGACACATGCCTGGATGTACTTATGCTATTTTGTGGAGCACTTCCATCAAAGGCAGCACTGATGATTGAAGACTTGATCTCCGTTTGGCCCGACAGTTAAAGAAATGCTCTCCCATACTGCAAAAGATGGAATGACCTTGTCTGCTGTGGAAATACGTTTTACCCAGCAGAGATCCTTTTCCAGGAATCAGAGTGGAGATGCAAAGATGTGGTTTTGCATGTCACAAGGTTTGTTTATAGGACTCCAAGGGGAAGCTTCCCCAGGAGTTAAGAGGGGAAGTTACAATGAAAAACACAACCCTCACAGCAGAGAAGGCCAGCTAAATTGAGGGTTTTAGGTACCTTCTCAGATAAACCCTTCCAGCACTCTTGAAGGGGTTGCCTAACTGCTGCTCTCTGGAGGGAGTCTGAGGGTGCTTGTCACTGCATCCAGAAGCCTGAGCATCGCTCACAAATTACATTTGGGTGCCAAAGATTATATCCAGAAACTGTTTCATTCCTTTTTTGCAAATCCCACCAACCAAATGGAAAAGGCTCCCCAACATTCCACCCAGTCAGCAGGAGTTAGCGGCCTTAGAAGTTCAAAAACTGCTAGACCAGTGTCATCCAAGATGTCTCACCATACCAGAGGATTCAGAAATTGCTCAAGGTTTTCTTTTAGTGCTAAAGAGGACAGGGAACCCAAGACCCATTCTTGACTACAGTAATCTCAATCACTTTGTAAAGAACTCCCAAGATGTCCTTCAAGGATGCATCTGCAGTCCTAACAAATGGGTTGTCCTGTCCTCAGGCAGCCCTTCGGTCGGCCGGATTCCAAAGTCTGGGTCTGGCCTCAGCTGATGTCGCACTTCACCCAACGTCACAGCTGCAGTTCTTCGGGTATAAAGGTATCAGCCGATGCCATTTTCCTCAGTCTTTCTTGCCGCGTGGCGCCCGAAGCAGAAGCTGTTCACAAGTGCCGGTCGGTCAGAACCAGAGATTACTACTACCGAAGACTTCTAAAAAGCTAAGTACCCCGTTGGGGACTCTTTCTTGCCTCAGCCGATGTCAGAAAAAGTGAATAACTGTTTAACTTGTGGGAAACAAATACCTCATAAAGATTTCCACTCTTACTGCCTACCTTGTTTAGGCCCAGACCACGACGTAGCAGCTTGTCTAGCCTGTGCTTCTTTCAACCGACGGACGCTTAGACGTCGGTCGTAATTTGCTGAGGAGTTTTTCGGGTCCGCTTTTGCTTACAACATGCCGTCGGAAACTCCGACTTCGCAATTAACTAAAAAGCGCAAGGAAAAGGACCGACACTCGCGGTCCGCGGTTTCGGCCGAAACCGCGGTTAAGTCAACCGCGAGTGTCTCGGTTTCAGCTGAAACAGAGTCCTCGGTCCTTCCTTCGGCCGAAAGCTTGCCTCCTACCGAGGCCTCATCCAGCATGGCTGAATCTGCTACTGAAATCCCACCTGCTCCTGCAGGTTCTCAGGATTTATCTGATACTATTCCTTTAGATATATCTACTCCTGCACGTGGAGCTGCTAGGCCCCCTGCATCCATGTCGATTAAGGCTTTTGCCAGGGCTAAAGCAGCAAAATCAACCAAGAATGTGCCTGCTAAGACCCCCTCACAGGCCTAGCTCTAGTACTCAAATGCTTAGTCTAGCAGAGGATCTTATTTCTTTGATCCGGGGATCCCAACCTCACCCTGACAGGGCCTCTCACCCACCTCCGGAGAAGAGGCCTAGAGCAGAGCCCCCTGAGCCAGTTTCTTCAGATTACTCCTCTGATGATTCAGAACATACAGACCCTCCAGAGGGCCCTTATTCTCCTTATGAGGACTCTGATGCAGAAGACTCCATTCCTTCTGCCTCTCCTCCTGAGGAATTTTCTTTTGGGGAAACCTTGCATGCTATGAGGGAACAATTTCAATGGCGGGGCCAGGATTTTTCGGACTCTAGGAAAAGGCTTAGGACCTTTTTGCATTTGCCACAGCATAGGCCTTTAGCCATTCCTCCAGTACTTGCTGTTGTGGATGATGCATTTAATGATGCTTGTACTGCTCCTGATTCGCTTCCTCCGGCCCCTGCAAAGCCCGACAGGTTCTACAGGGTTCCGGACACACATTATCATTTGTATAAGGCTCCTTTTGCAGATCCTGAAACTATATCACAGGGACCCAAGGCAGTAGCAGCTACCTCTACCAAAAACCCCCTCTGAAAGGGAATCTAGGGCCTTAGAGATGGGGTAAAAAGTTTACACTTCTGCTACTCTTTCAGCTAGGGCCTTAAACTGTCAATTCCACATGATTCAGTATCAGGAATTTATGTTAGATCAATTAACTAAAAAACTGTCCTCGCCTGAACCATTAGACAAAAAATCTCTTCAGGAAATGGTACATAACATTCAGCAGGTCAGTAATCATTCCTTAAAATGCGGCTATGATGCACTGGAGGCTTCCTTTAGATCAGCTATGACTGGTACAGTGATCAGAAGGCATGCATGGTTAAAAGAGCAGTCCTTACCAGACCATGTTAAATCAAAGCTTCTAGATGCTCCCATGGATAAGCTCAATTTGTTTGGCTCCCCTGCACAGCAGGTGCTGAAGAAGGTGGAAGAGAAAGCAAAATCTGTCCAGACAGTCAAGGATTTCTTACAGGTCCAGCCTCCAAGGTTTAGTAGGAACTGGCCTTCCAAGAATTGGTCCTTTCCAGATGCCACCAGAGCACAGAGAGGCAGGAATAGGCGCCCAAGAGGCAGGGGTCAATCCAGAGGTGCCTACAGGGGACGTCAGTGGCAGCCTAACAACCAGAGAAGTACTGCCACAGATCCAGCCACTACCACTTCTACAGGACAATCACAGTGACTTGGCTCTGAGACCGCCTACCAGGGAACAACTAGAAGCACCCTTAGGCGGAAAGCTAGCCTTATTTTCGGAAAACTGGCATCACATCACTGGAGACAAATGGATTTTACAGACAATAGACCAAGGTTACAGGTTTCGCTTCCATACTCTACCAAGGAAGAGAGGAATGCCAAACCTACCTCCAAATCAAAAGAAAAAAGCTCTAGAACAAATAGACCACTTGATAAGGATGAGAGCTATAGAAAAGGTACCGTCTATGGAACAAGGGCAAGGATTTTACTCCAGACTTTTCCTGGTGCCAAGAAAAGAAAACCAATGGAGACCTATTCTCGACCTGTCCACTCTAAACACATATCTCATTGTTCCAAAATTCAAAATGCTGACCCTACAGCAGCTTCTTCCCATGCTGGGCAAGGAGTCTTGGCTGGTAACTCTAGATCTCAAGGAGGCATACCTGCACGTCCCCATACGACCAAATTGCAGAAGATACCTCAGATTTCTTGCAGGATCAGAGCATTATCAATTCTCAGCATTGCCCTTTGGCTTATCTACTGTGCCCAGAGTATTCACGAAATGCCTGGCATCAGTAATTGCTTATTGCAGGCTTCAGGGAATTCAAATTTACCCTTACCTGGACGACTGCCTGTTACAAGCGGACAACAAAAACAAATTAGAAAAAGATTTGAAAAAGGTCATTCATCTACTACAAGCCTTGGGATACACAGTCAATATAAAAAAGTCAAGGCTGATACCATCCCAAAGGATAACTTTCTTGGGTGCAGAACTGGACACATCAAATCAAATGGCATCCCTCACAGCAGAAAAGCAGAAGCACCTTCCTCTCTATTTCATGGCATTAACAACGCAGAACCAGCTAACAGCAAGGAAAGTCCTGCAAGCCCTGGGTTACATGGCATCCTGCATAATATTGATTCCACATGCCAGACTACATATGAGGAAGTTGCAATGGTACCTAAGGAATTTATGGTCTCAGCACAAGCACAGCCTAGAAACCCAAATTCCAATAATTCCATGCCTGAAGCAAGAATTCCAATGGTGGGCTCAGGCCTGTCAATTGAACAAGGGACTGCCCTTCCACAGCCCTCAAAAAAAGCCAGACTATCACCACGGATGCCTCAGATCTCGGTTGGGGGGCACACATGCTGGACAACTGCATACAAGGCTTATGGACTCAAGACCAGCTGAACCTACACATAAATCAAAAGGAGATGCTGGCAGTAAAACTGGCAATTCAGACATTCAGACCGTTTCTTCGACAGGGTCAATTGCTGATAAGGACGGACAACACCACAGTTATGTGGTACATCAACAAACAGGGAGGCACTCATTCATACCCTCTTTGCCGGATGGCAATGGACCTCTGGAATGTGGCCCTGAGCTCCAACATTCAGCTACAGGCAATATTTGTACCAGGAAAAGAAAATATACTAGCAGACATCCTAAGCAGAACTACCACGGATGCCCACGAATAAATGCTGCATCCAGACATCTTCAAATCCATTACAAGGAAATGGGGACTACCAGAAATAGACTTATTCGCATCCCCACACAACCACCAATTGAAAAAATTCTGCACAAGGGCATACCACCCACTTGCTTGGAAGATGGACTCCCTATCTTTCAGTTGGAAAAACCTGACAGCATATGCATTCCCACCTCTTCCTTTGATGCACAAGGTGCTATTGAAGATCAAAGAAGACCGGCCAAGGATCATCCTGATAGCTCCAGACTGGCCGAGGCAGCATTGGTACCCATTACTGAGGAGTATGTCTCGGGAACAAATATGGCCTCTGCCCCTAGTTCCCTTACTGCTAACACAGAACAACTTCAAAACCCTGCATCCAAATCTAAAACGCTGCAGCTAGCTGCCTGGAACATTGCATAAGACAAAATAACCCAGATTTATCTCAAAGGGTTAAGGACATTATCTTGGAGGCTCGCAGACCCTCAACAAGGAAAACTTATTCAGCAAAATGGAAAAGATATCTCATTTGGAGTGCAGCAAAAGGAGAAAATGTGTCACTGGTAAACATAGCTAACATCCTGGAATACTTGGCAGAACTTTTCCACAATGGCCTGTCCTATTCTTCCATTAAGATTCATGCATCAGCTATTTCAGCAGAGTACAACATGGATCCTCCAGTCTTCTCACATCCTCTACTCAGGCAGTTTCTGAGAGGAATTAAAATGTAAAACCACCAAGGAAGCCACCATTGCCCGCTTGGGACTTGAACTTTGTGCTAGAAAAGTTGACACTCCCTCCTTTTGAGCCAGCAGCAACAGCAGAATTACAGTACTTATCATGGAAAACTGCTTTCCTGCTTGCAATCACTTCAGCAAGAAGGGTTTCTGAATTACAGGCATTAATGGCAGTACAACCCTTCCTTATCTTCCATCAAGATAGAGTGTCCATGAGAACTAATCCTACTTTTATGCCAAAGGTGGTCTCCAGGGTATCTTTAAACCAAGCTATCCACCTGCCTACATTCTTCCCCAACCCACAGAACAGGGGAGAAAGACTATTACATACCTTGGATGTGCATAGAGAATTGCGCTACTACCTGGACAGAACCAAGAGCAATAGAAAAACTGACCAGTTACTGGTAGCATATGCAACAGGAATGGAAGGAAAAGCAATTTCAAAACAGACTATCAGTAAGTGGATAGGAAATTGCATTAGATTTTGCTACTCTTACCATGGGAAGGCAACTCCAGACAACATCAGGCCTCACTCCACAAGGGCTACAGCCACTACTACAGCTTTTTTACGAGGAGTGGCTACCAAAGACATTTTAGGGGCTGCTACTTGGAGCTCCGTGCATACATTTGCCAAGCATTATAATCTACCCTTATACTCCAGATCCCGAGCAGGTTTTGCCACTGCTGTTTTGCAAGGGATCTTAACTACACCATAATCTTATTATTATTACCTCCTCCCCCAGTTTGGCTATGGTATTCTACCCATTTGTTAGGACTGCAGATGCATCCTTGAAGGACATAGTACAGTTTTGTACCTACCATAAATGTAGATGTCCGAGAGGTATGCATCTGCAGTCAGGATTACCCTCCCTCCTTCCCCTCTATGGTACTCCTAGGGTATTAGCCCATCTTCTAGCTAGCTGGGGGAATCTATTATGGTGTATTTGTTTGTATATATGTACATACATGTTATTATATTTGCTACCTGTTATTTGGAAACTTTTACAGTTATCCAAATTTAGTCTGCCTAGAGGGCACCTGGCATCTGGGGCAAGAAACACTGAGGAAAATGGCGTCGGCTGATACCTTTATACCCGAAGAACTGCAGCTGTGACATTGGGTGAAGTGCGACATCAGCCGAGGCCAGACCCAGACTTTGGAATCCGGCCGACCGAAGGGCTGCCTGAGGACAGGACAACCCATTTGTTAGGACTGCAGATGCATACCTCTCGGACATCTACATTTATGGTAGGTACAAAACTGTACTTTCTAGATGGTCGCTGTTCAGTCTATTCTGCCATTTCTGTGAAAGAGTAATTGGATGTGGTCTGTTGATCTTCAGGATGTGTACTATCACATCATAATGAACAGACACTCTAGAGGACATCTGTGCTTTCAGCTAGGGGCCAGTCACTATCAGTTCATTACCCTGCCCTTTGGTTTCACCACAGTCCCTATGTGTTCAAGTGTATGGCAGTGGTAGCAGTTCACAGGAGGCTGCTCAGATTCAAAGGGTTCCCTTACTTAGACTGGTTCCTCACCACCCAACCAGGCATCTCCTTGAAAAAGCCAGGAACTACTTGCTCCAACTATAATCTTTAGTCATCACAATCAACTATGCCAAATTATGTACAACCTGGCCAAATATTGTAATTCATAGGCACTCGGCTGGACACCACCAGTCAGTTAGCATTTCTTCCATTAAACAGAGTGCAGGCTATAAGACTGCAGGTGAGACAGATTGCTTCACACCCCTGTCCTCTAGGAAGATTGGTCCTCCAGGCTTTACGGTTAATGGTGGCTACTGTAACCTTGGTCCCGATGGCTTGATTCTGTATGAGTGTTCTTCAGTGGACTCTGGCTGTTCAGTTGTCTATTCAGCATTCTCTATCTTCACTGATAACTCACTCCAGTTTACAAAAAATTGCCTGCTTTGGTGGGTACAATCCAGCAAAGTCTGTCAGGGACTCCGTGTTTCCACCCTTATTAGCCACTTTGCCCACAGATTCCTCCCATTTGGGGTGGTGGGGGGATTACTTTGGACATACAGTCCAAGGAATGTGGTCCCTAGAAGAGACCAATTTGCATATTAATGTTCTGGAGATGAGGGCAGGCCTTTCAGGACTTGCTCCTTGTGGGAATGATTGCTATGTGGACAAACAAAGATGTCCATGGTTTGGTACATCAACAAACGTGGGTGGGGGGCATTCCTATCCCCTTTGTCGAGAAGCAATGAGTGTGTGGCATTAGGCAATCACCTTCAACCACTTTTTGGCAATGTACATTCCAGGGAAATCTAATGTGCCAGCAGACATACTCAGCAGGTCCATTCTGATGCCTTACAAGTGGTCTCGCAATCCAATCCTACATTCCCCCAAAATTTGCTCCCAGTTATCTCCCTTTTCTCCATAGCATCTCCAGCATTTGGCTGTCTATTTGATGAACAGTTCTCTGAATTTTACTCTGAGGTATAAAAATACCTAAGCAGAAACTACCATGCAGAAATATTGAACCATATGGACTTTGCTAAATGATCAGGATCACAACAAATTACAATAACTAGGGAGGAAAAGGTAATGAAGTGGGATGGGGCTAAAGGTAATGAAGTGGGATGGGGCTAAGCAGAAATTTGGATTCGAGATTGGAGATAGTCTTCCGTACCAGGGATTGATTGCACAGCATAGGCAGAAAGGGGTAGAGGGATTGTGAAGTAAAAGACCAGCTCTGATAGTTTTTAGTTGAATTTAAAGTGCTAATTGCCATTAAAAAGTGATGATTAGGACTTGTAAAATACATGACAGCTAGAAGAGTTTATCAGAGAGTGTTAGAAACTGCTATGAAAGGAAAATGGACAGGCTGCTTCCCCTAAGAACATTGGTCTAACCTCTGTGTAGCCGCCACATATGCAACAATGTTTAGGTAGTTTAGGAGTTTTTTGCTTGGAAGTATTTGTACAGGTATTTTTATACTCTAAACAGACTTCAGAGAATTTTTCCTCAGATAGCTAATGCCAGGGGTCTGATGGGAAAGTGATATGTATTTGGAAATGCATTTGGGGAATGAAGTGAGCTGGCAGATTTTATAAATTCTCTACACAGTGCTTTCTCAAAAATGTTGGGAGAGCAAATAGTTGTAACTAAAAAAAGATTCTGAGCTGGGGTATAGGATCTGAATTGCCTAGACATAGTAAGCCCTTATTTATTTATTTGTTGATTGATTAATTGATTTGATATTTGTTGACCGGGCAAGTCCACTGGGTCAGAAACCCATTTTCAGTGGAGGCCTGAGGAGAAAAGCTCCATTACTAAAATATATAGTTAAGGTGTTAATTTTAACAAAGTAAGTGAATAGAATTGAGTTATTCTATACAAATACATATATCAACAGTTTCTATATACATATAATACGTGTACTAGGCACAGGTTGTCAAGATTGTCATATGATTTAGCAAGGTGTGTTCAAAGAAGTTTTGAACTGATGGTGTAGATGGGAGCAGTTTTGAAACTGAGGTTCGATTCTCGGCTGGGGTGCCTTCTGTGCAGAGTCTGCATGTCCTCCCTGTGGTCACGTGGGTTTCCTCCAGGTGCTCCGGTTTTCTTCCCACATCCCAATGACATGCTGTAGGTGGATTGGACACTCTAAATTGGCCCAAGGTGTGAGTGTGTGCATGTGTGTGCCTTCTGTGGAAGGTTGGGTGCCGGGATGGCAACTCTACACTGTAAATTCCACTGCCAATCATGAGCGGACAGGTGATCCGCTTTGGCGACTCCTAACCAGGAAAAAGCAGAAAGAAGAAGAGTAGATAGAAGCAGTTAAAATGAAAAGGGTTTGAGAGGAGGAGGAGGGAGGTAGTATTGTAATAGTAGACAGGAAGAGAAAAAAAGGTAAGAGGATCTTACCAGGTTTAATGCCATTGGCTGCCAAAAAAAGCTGCAACTACAAAATGGAAGACAACATCTAAACCAGTTACTAAAATACTAAATACTATGAAGGAAATAAAAGAACTGGAGTTAAGACCTTTTGAAAAAAGGATGGAGCAAATTATTTAGAAATTGAATTTGTGGGAACAATATATGAAGAATAATACTTGGGAGAAGTGAGGTTTTACAGGATGGCAGAAACTGAGTAATTTATGAGAAATGCTGGAATAAATGATAAAAAGTATATTTGCACTGCTTGAAAACAATGCGGTTTAATACAAATGTTTTAAAACAAAACATTGTTAAAAGTTAAAACAAGCAGTTGATATGATTGACAAGCAGCAGTAGATTACTGTATGATACAGTACATATCCGTTTGTGTTTGGTAAGAACCAAAATCTCCTTTCTGTTCTAATTGATAAGTTGCCTAATCTAGAATGGGACCCAATAAACATGTCAGTGAGAGAACCTACGTCTTCATTAGATACATCAAGGAAAATATTTCTTGAATGTTCAGAGCACTACAGAAACAACTTCATACCACTAATGAATGGTCTGAAATGGATGATTGGGTGTATCACAGAAGGTCTGACTGCACAAAGTAAAAAAGACCCTGGAGTCACTATTGGCCGGGATTTAGCCGAGGTATTTGTGAGGCATGGCAGTATTTGTATAAAGGTGAATCATTCTAGGTTTCATGAAGTCAAGGTGGAAATGGAGCCATAAAAAAAAACAAAAATAAATATGCCACAACAAAAATGCCGTCATGGAACTACATTTAATAAAAGAATAGATTAAAAAAATAAGACTAAGTGCTTTTGCCCTTTAATACATTCAGGGCATCATCAGAGTGAATCATTTGAATAAAACCACCGCTCAAAAAGACCTAGTGGTCACATGGTTGCAATTAATTAAAAAAAATGTCCCTAAAATCATTTTATCACAATCTATTATGAATTAAAAATAATTAACAGTATAACATCCTAGCTAATAAAAACTAAAATACGCACATAATAAAACCCCATCTTAAAATTTACAGAGCATTTTCTGTATGTTAGAAACTCTAAGCTTCAACACACTAGCCATAGAGCAACAATTTTAAATCCCTGGGGTTGTAGTGGCATCCAGTCTTAGCTGCCATATAGTTTCTGTAATTTCTAGCACAGTTTTAACATCTCCTCCTCTTTTAATGGGGACTAACACATCAAAAAATATAAATCTCTTAAAATTAATACATAAACTATGGGAGTACAATGCACTAGTTGTCTTCTTGTTCTTAATGTTCTCTAACATGTTCAGCTACCTTAATAATGCCTTAATAATACCACTTCCTTTTCACAATTTACTTTTAACTTACAAATAGTTTTACCTATGTAAAAGGCAGGACAGTTCATGCAGGTGGCGATGTAAACAACCATTTTAGTATTGCAGTTACAATGCCCAGGGCATTGAATACTATGAAAGTACCCTTCCAGTGCTGCATATGGGCTTTCATTAATGTATTTACAAAATCTACACATATTGCACTTACTCATACTAGATATATAATCATCCACATAGTCCCCTTTTTGTTGTTCAAAAAACGCTTTAAGGTTTTTACCTCGACTGAATGTGACCTTGGATTTCAAGCCAAGGCTTTTTTTCATTTCTTGGCTAAATACACAATCCCAACAGTGGTTTAGTACCAATCTCAGTTCAACAGCTTCTTGTTTATAAGGCAACCACTGTTGCTTTTTCATATTGTGGAAGTGATAGAATTCAGTATTGTACCTTCCTTTGTCAACAAGATTGGGGTAAACCTTTCCGAGCATTTCTTCCTAATTTCATTCCTAATTTTAGTGAGTAATTTCAAGGGATAACCTCTGTCTTTCAACATTCCTATTAAGTGAAACATTCCCCCCCCTCGAACATTTGGTTATCACTTACCAGCCTTGAAATTCGTACCATTTGTCCTTTAATTACACTGTTTATTTTTGGTGCCAAGGATGACAACTATTAAAATGAAGTAATGTATTGGAATACGTATTTTTATGAAAGATACTTGACCCGAATTTCCTAAAAGTAAATTGTAAAAAGGAAGTGGTATTAAGGTAATCTATAAACATACCTTTTCCTTCAGTTTTGCCCCTCCTATTCCTTCAGTATTGCCCCTCCATAGAATTAAGATGTCATCTAAAAATTGTAGCCGTGAAATAATGTTTTGCATAAATGGGGAAGTCAATACATAAAGATGTTCTTCATCTCACATTGCTGCAGTCATAACCTGTGGGTAGTCCGCTGTCCTCGGTCGGCCCGAATACCAAAGTGTTAGGCTGGCGTCTGTCATGGTCGCTCAGATCTGACGTCAGTACGCCGTGGTACTAAAGCGCATGACCGACGTCATATCCTCAGTCTTTCTTGCCGCATGGTCCGAAGCAGAAGCAGCGTTTGCAAGTGCCGTTCGGCGTCCTGAAATTTTCGTATTCTGAGTTTCAGACCGAAAACCAAGTTGGGCTAAGTACCCCGTTGGGGAATATTTTTGTCTTTTCTTGCCTCAGTTAAATCCGGATGTCAGAAAAAGTGAATAATTGTATTTCTTGTGGGAAGCAGTGCACACTTTTTCTAAACATTACCATCTCCCTCTTTATTCCAAATCTAGGGCTGGGTTTGCCACTGCAGTTTTACAGGGCATGTTAACAGCTCCCAATGCTTTATGATTTTGCCAACCTCCCTTTACCTTTGCTTTGGGATTCTACCCACAGGTTATGACTGCAGCAATGTGAGATGAAGAACATAGTACAGTTTTGTACCTACCATAAATGTAGATGTTCGAAGATCCACATTGCTGCAGTCCAATTACTCCCTCCTTCCCCACTGTAGTTTGGGGTGGTTGTGTGGTTTTGGTTGTAAATATTGTTTGTACATGGGTGGTTGGATGTTTTTCTGTTTTTTGGCCATGGCCTTTCTTTTTAGGGCCTTCTGACATCTGGGGCAAGAAAGACTGAGGATATGACGTCGGTCATGCGCTTTAGTACCACGGCTTACTGACGTCAGATCTGAGCGACCATGACCGACGCCAGCCTAACACTTTGGTATTCGGGCCGACCGATGACAGCGGACTACCCACAGGTTATGACTGCAGCAATGTGGATCTTCGAACATCTACATTTATGGTAGGTACAAAACTGTACTTTTCTCCCATTCAGCTAAAACTAAATTGGCTTATACAGGGGCGCATTTTGCTCTCATCACTATCCCCGAAATCTGGCAAAAGTATTCCACTTCAAAATATAAATTATTATGTAACAGTGTCCATACGTTCTACTGTTAAATTCCTTTTCACATTGTGTAATCCATCAGTATTCATAAGGCCGTCCCCAAAATATTCTAATCCCTCTTTGTGTGGAATCACTGTAAAATTAACATCCACTGTAACAAAAACAAAACCTTTCTCCAGGGATAAATCTCTCAGTATCTCTAAACAATGCCATGAATCCCAAGGATGTGTTTATTTTTCCAACAGCTTTTTTACAATATAAATCAGTGCAAGCAGCTAGTGGTTCAGTTTTGAGTTCTTAGCTGCCACAGTTGGCCTAAAAGGGGAGTTATTCAATCTTTATGGATTTTGGTAATCCCAAAAATTGATGGAATTAATGTTATTTCCACAGTTAAAAAAGAATGTTATGTTTGATAATCAACATCCTGAGTCAAAAGGTCATATAACCACCAAATCAGCCTTTGCATAAGCCATGTTAATGTCATTCATAGATAATCTCTCATATGTGTTCTCATCATTCAAAATCTCATACATTTTAACTACGTAATCTGTCATAATCACTACCCCCCCCCCCCTTTATTGGGCTTCATGATTCTGTATTCCTTCGAATCACATAATTGCTTTAAACAATTTCTTTCCTCAATAGAAAGATTTTCACCAATATTTCTTTTGTTTAGAACTTTCCGTATTTCCATCTTGTACATCTGTTAAAACACATTTGCAGTAGGATTAAAAAGGGGCATAAATGTGCTTTTTCTTTTAACCTTAATAATATTGTCACTAATAAAAATCTGTTTTGTACATGTATATAATTTAAGATTAATCAAAACTTTGGCAACATCCAATTTGTGGTTAGGAGCAAATGAGAAGCTTTTTTTCAACGATACCGCAGCAAGATAGTCACTAAAACAGTGTGGAACATGAAAAAGACCCAAAGCTGAAGGAAGGTCTAAAAAACAAAGTTTAGTGCGTGTGTGTGTGTGTGTGTGTGTGTGTGTGTGTGTGTGTGTGTGTGTGTGTGTGTGTGTGTGTGTGTGTGTGTGTGTGTGTGTGTGTCTAAGACTCCTGGTGACTGTTAAGTACATAAAAATTCTTCCACATGTACTTCCCAGAAGCCCTCAGGACTTCACAAGAACAATAAAATTTGTAACACATTCCTTATAACTTAAATGGATCAGATCATATGGTATAAACCTATCAAAATACTCCTATACTACGAAAGTCTACAACAGTTCATTCTTTTCCCTGAAATTAATGTGTTTTTTTATCAATAGTTCCATCCTGTCCTAAAGTTAAGGGCAGCCAAGCTATGATTTGGTTTATTTATAAATACGTAAATGTTATTTATAGGTAGTAATAATGTTGGGGTAACACTTATTGGTTTAAAATGTGTATTTGGTTGCTTTTACTGTTTTAAATCATGTTTAATGTGAAAAAATATTTAGATGCTTTGGATTAAAAAAAAGTCCTAGGCACTGCTTTATGTAAAATGTTTTTGTTTCTGTTGTCCATATAAATGGTTTTATGTATTAAATATTTTATGTAATGTTTTTACCGCTTGCAATGTAGTTTTTTGTGATTTCCTCTTTCCTTTGGTTTTTATTTACAACTTGTTATATTTTACTAGATCATGTTTTTTTTTAATATTATATAAATTTATATAACAGAATTTTTTTATTTTTGTTTGGCTGCTTGTCATTGAATAAGGACTTGTGGAAGAATTTTTATGTGCTTAACATTTCACCATATATATTATTAGGCACAATAAACTTTATTTTTAAGACCATCACCTTTGGGTCTTTTTAGGCTCATAACAAAATGAAAACTCTAGCAAAGCTAGAACTTTCACTGAGTGACCTCCCAAACCTCTTGTATCAGAGGCACATGGGATATATGTAAATGATCCTTCCATTTTTTCAGTGACCTTCTCACTCATTGTTTTAGTTTGTTTCTAATGCTTAGTCAAACACTCTGCTTGTGCTGTGCTGGCGAGGTCATAACAAGGCCGGAATATGCATATCCACAGCTAGTGGGGTTTGGCTTTATTGGCCTGAAATTGTCCATTAACATGACTAAACAAGTCTTGGGTATTCAGAATCGCCAGTTAGCTGAAACACCTGATGTTCATAAGCCCCTTCTTCCAAGAGGCCTGATAGAGAAACTTGCAGTCATCACGTACGTTACAAAATCTAAGTGTCCCTCTGCTGATCTAGCTGTGGGCTCCATTGTTTCTGATAAATCTTCCCACTTGTCTCCTTGTGCTAAGCTTTATACTTCTGATAAGGAAAACAAAATTCTAGAGACTGAGTAAGAAGGTATATACTTATACTTTAGCTATTAGAGCTATTAATTACCAGACACGTGTCTAGATATTCTTTGGCTTTGCTTTCTCAGGCTTTGGCTCAGTTACCAGGTGCAGTAGTTTAGTCACAGGTTCCCTCACTTCTGGCTCCATCTTCACAGGTAGCTAATCATTCCATCAAGTTCAGTTATGATGCTGTAGAGTCATCCTCCAGGGCTGCTGCTTCTGCTTCTGTGCTTAGAAGACATTCTTGTTTGAGGCTTCAGTCATTACCTGATGACATAAAAGCCAAGTTACTTGATGCTCCTCTGGATAAGCCTGCTGTTTTTGGTTCGGCAGATGCAGAGCTTTTTAAAACTCTACAGGAAAAAAAAAACTCCTGGACTTAAAACACTTTTGTCTCACCAGTTCCCAAATTCCATAGGAACTTTCCTGCCAAAACATCCTTCGTTAGGAGACTTGCTCATTCTTCCTCTGCTTTTTTTTCTTCTAGTACTAGGGCTGCGTCTACTAGGAGACCCCCCCCCCAATCAAAAACTACTGCTCCTCTTACTCAGCAGCCCTTTCAGGCCAGGCCCAGATGTTCATCATTACACTTGGGTTATCCTGCCATCAGGCGGTCCCTCAGTCGGCCAGAGTTCCAAAGTCTTGGTCCGGCGTCTCGAACATCTACATTTATGGTAGGTACAAAACTGTAATTTCTCTGTGACAACCACTCCTTTCTTTCAAGTCATACACCTCTTTCTCTTCTGTTTCTTTCCTTTCCACCCTGGGTGAAGATCACACAGGATGCCCGAGTTCTTTCCATCATCCAAAGCGATTATTTTATGACTTGAAAGACTCTCCCTCTTTTCATGGGGATTCCTCAGCCCCCTTCTTGTCAACTTCATCTGTTTCCACAGCTCCTATCTCAGCTTCTTTCTCAAGGCTCTATTCAGGCTGTATCTCTGGAAAAGAGAGGAATGGAGTTTTACTCCAGAATGTTTCTGGTTCCAAGAAAGGATGATCCTTGGAGACCAATTCTAGACCTCTTTCACTTAAACACTTTTTCCTGGTAGTGCCTTCTTTCCAGATGCTGTCACTTCAGACACATTTTCCCCTGATTTCTCCTCAATCTTTCATGGCTTCTCTGGATCTCAAAGATGCTTACCTGCATATCCCCCAGTCACCCTCAGTACAAGAAATTATTACATTTCTTGGTGGGTTCTTTGCACTTTTAGTTTTCTGCCTTGCCTTTTGGTCTGTCCACTGCCCCAAGGGTTTTCACAAAGTGCTTGGTCCTGGCCATTGCTTACCTGAGGGTCCATGGGGTTCAGGTTTATCCTCATCTGGATGATCTTTTTCTGGCCAACAATTTGGATTAGTTGTCTCAACCTTGTGCAGGCCATTCATCTTCAGGGCATAGGATTGACATTAAATTTCAAAAAAATCCAGGCTGACTTCATCTCAGGATCACATTTTCTTAGGGTGCAGGTTCAGGACGGATCTGATGATGGATGTCCTTCAAGGATGCATCTGCAGTCATAACAAATGGGTTGTCCTGTCGTCAGGCAGCCCTTCGGTCGGCCGGATTCCAAAGTCTGGGTCCGGCTTCGGCTGATGTTGCACTTCACCCGACGTCATCTCTGCTGGTCTTCGGGTATAAAGGCATCAGCCGACGCCATTTTCCTCAGTCTTTCTTGCCGCGTGGCGCCCGAAGCAGAAGCTGTTGATCCAGAGATTCCTACTACCGAATACTACTTCGAAGACTTCTAAAAAGCTAAGTACCCCGTTGGGGACTCTTTCTTGCCTCAGCCGATGTCAGAAAAAGTAAATAACTGTTTAACTTGTGGGAAACAAATACCTCATAAAGATTTCCACTCTTACTGCCTACCTTGTTTAGGCCCAGACCACGACGTAGCTGCCTGTTTAGCCTGTGCTTCCTTCAACCGACGAACGCTTAGGCGTCGGTCGGAGTTTGCTGAACAGTTTTTCGGCTCAGATTTTGCGTACATTATGCCGTCGGATCCTCCGACTACACAAATAGTTAAAAAACGCAAAGAAAAAGACCGACAATCGCGGTCCGCGGTTTTGGCCGAAACCACGGTTAAGCAAGCCGCGAGTGTCTCGGTTTCGGCCGAAACCGAGAAAACCGGTCAATCCTCAGCCGAATCCATGACTACTACCGAGGCTCCTGCTACCTTAGTTGAATCGGCCTCTGAAGTTTTGCCTACTACTGCGGTTTCTAGTGATTTATCTGACACCATCCCTCTGGATGTCTCTACCCCAGCACGTGGTGCTGCTAGGCCTCCTGCAGCCATGTCTATAAAGGCCTTTGCCAGGGCCAAAGCAGCCAAAACTGCTAAATCAGTGTCTGTTAAGGCCCCCTCACACAGGCACACTTCTAGTTCTCAAATGCTTACTCTGGCAGAGGATTTAATCTCCTTAATTAGGGGATCCCAATCTCACCCAGACAGGGCCTCTCAGCCCCCAGAAAAGAGACCTAGGGCAGAGCCACCCCAGCCAGAGTCCTCTGATGATTCTTCGGATGACTCAGTCACTACAGACCAGCCAAAGGCTCCTTTTTCTACTTATGAAGATTCCGATGCTGAGGAATCCATTCCATCTGCCTCTCCACCAGAGGAATTTTCCTTTGGGGAAACCCTACATGCCATGAGGGAACAATTCCAATGGCAGGGACAAGATTTCTCAGATTCAAGAAAAAGGCTTAGGACCTTTCTGCACTTACCACAACATAGACCCTTAGCTATACCTCCAGTTTTGTCTGTTGTGGATGATGCATTTAATGATGTTTGCACTGCACCTGATTCTTTACCTCCAGCCCCTGCCAATCCAGACAGATTTTACAGGGTCCCACAAACTCATCACCACCTTTTCAAGGCCCCACTTGCAGATCCTGAGACTATATCCCAGGGGCCTAAGGCAGTAGCTTCTACCTCAGCAAAAAACCCTCTCCCTTCTGAAAGGGAATCCAGGTCCTTAGAGAGATGGGGCAAAAAAGTTTACACCTCTGCTACTCTCTCAGCTAGAGCTTTAAACTGTCAGTTTCACATGATCCAATACCAAGAGTTTATGCTTGATCAGTTAACTAAGAAACTGTCCTCTGATGAATCTTTAGATAAGAAATATGTTTTAGAAATGGTGAATAACATACAGCAGGTTAGTAACCATTCCTTAAAATGTGGCTATGATGCACTGGAGGCTTCATTTAGGTCAGCCATGACTGGCACAGTGATACGAAGGCATGCATGGTTGAAAGAACAGGTCCTGCCAGATCATGTTAAAGCAAAGCTGTTAGATGCTCCTATGGACAAGGACAGTCTATTTGGTACCTCTGCTCAGCAAGTAATGAAGAAAATGGAAGAGAAGGCAAAATCTGTACAAACAGTTAAGGACTTCTTACAGGTTCAGCCCCCAAGGTTTAGCAGGAACTGGCCTGCCAAAAATTGGTCCTTTCCAGATTCCTCAAAATCTCAGAGGCAGGAATAGACGCTCTAGAGGCAGAAATCAACCCAGAGGAGGTGCCTATAGAGGACGCCAGTGGCAAGGCAATAACCAGCGAGGCACGGACACATCCACTGCCACTGCAACAGGACAATCACAGTGACTTGGCTCTGACACCGCCTACCAGGGAGCAAATAGCAGCACCTTTAGGCGGATTGTTAGCCTTATTCTCAAACAATTGGCACTATATCACAAAAGACAAGTGGATTTTACAAACCATAGACCAAGGCTACAGGTTCCACTTCCACACCTTACCAGTAAAAAGAGGAATGCCAAACCTACCTCCAACTCAAAAAACAGAAGCTTTAAAGCAGGTAGCTCAACTAACAAAGATGAGAGCTGTGGAAAGAGTACCAATAACACAACAGGGCAAAGGATTCTACTCCAGACTCTTTCTAGTTCCAAGAAAAGAGAAAAGTTGGAGACCTATTCTCGACCTGTCCGTCTTAAACACATACATCATCGTCCCAAAATTCAAAATGCTGACCCTACAGCAACTTCTTCCCATGCTGGGCAAGGAGTGTTGGCTGGTAACTCTAGATCTCAAGGAGGCATACCTGCACGTCCCCATTCGACCAGATTGCAGAAGATACCTCAGATTTCTTGCAGGATCAGAGCATTATCAATTCTCAGCATTGCCCTTTGGCTTATCTACTGCGCCCAGAGTATTCACAAAATGCCTGGCAACAGTAATCGCTCATTGCAGGCTACAGGGAATCCAAATTTATCCATACCTGGACGACTGCCTGTTACAAGCGGACAACAAAGACAAGCTGACAACAGATTTACAAAGGGTCATTTGCTTGCTACAAGCCCTGGGATACACAGTCAATTTAAAAAAGTCAAGACTGATCCCATCCCAGACAAGAACATTCTTGGGTGCAGAATTGGACACAGTAAAACAAATGGCATTCCTGACTGCAGAAAAACAAGAACAACTTCCTCTTTACTTCTTGGCATTAATAAAGCAGAACAAATTAACAGCAAGAAAAGTACTGCAGGCCTTGGGCTTCATGGCATCATGCATAATCCTGATCCCCCATGCCAGACTGCATATGAGAAAGCTACAGTGGTACCTAAAAAATGTATGGTCTCAACACAGGCACAGCTTAGAAACCGAAATCCCACTAATCCCATGCCTGAAACAAGAGTTCCTATGGTGGGCCCAAGCATGCCAGTCAAACCTAGGCTTGCCCTTCCACAACTGTCAAGCAAACCAAACCATCACAACGGACGCCTCAGACCTAGGCTGGGGGGCGCACATGTTGGACAAGTGCATACAAGGATTGTGGACTCCAGACCAGCTGCACCTGCACATAAACCAAAAAGAAATGCTGGCAGTAAAACTAGCAATCCAGAAATTCAGGCCATTCCTCAAAGAAGGCCATTTAATGATAAGGACAGACAACACCACAGTCATGTGGTACATCAACAAGCAGGGGGGCACTCATTCATACCCCCTATGCAGAATGACTCTGGACCTTTGGAACATGGCTCTGAGCTACAACATCCAGTTACAGGCAACCTTTGTGCCAGGAAAGGAAAACACCCTAGCAGACATGTTAAGCAGAACCACCTTGGATGCTCACGAATGGATGCTGCACCCGGACATCTTCAAGGCCATCACAAAGAAATGGGGAATGCCACAAATAGACCTATTCGCATCCCCACTCAACCACCAGCTCAAGAAATTCTGCACAAGGACGTGCCACCCTCTTGCATGGAAGGTGGACTCCCTATCCTTCAGTTGGAAAGGCCTGACAGCTTATGCATTTCCACCTCTTCCTTTGATGCACAAGGTACTACTGAAAATCAAAGAGGAACGCCCAAGCATAATTCTGATAGCTCCGAATTGGCCAAGACAACACTGGTATCCTTTGCTGAGGAGCATGTCTCAGGGGAGAATGTGGTCAATACCCCTGATGCCTTTGATGTTAACTCAGAACAACTACAGCATCATGCACCCAAACCTAAAAACCTTACAACTGACTGCCTGGAACATCACTTAAGAGCAACTAACCCAGACTTATCCCAAAGGGTTAAAGACATTATCCTTGAAGCCCGCAGACCTTCAACAAGAAGGAACTATGCAGGAAAATGGAAAAGGTTTGCCACTTGGAGTGCTGAAAGAGGAAAAGATGTGTCAAACATAGACATTGCTAACATCCTGGAGTACTTGGCAGAGCTTCTACATACAGGCCTGTCCTGTTCCTCCAAGATACATGCATCAGCTATTTCTGCAGAATACAGCTTCGATCCACCTGTCTTCTCACACCCACTACTCAGGCAGTTCCTCAGAGGGATCAAGAATGTAAAACCTCCTAGGAAACCACCACTACCAGCATGGGACTTGAATTTTGTACTAGAAAAATTGACACTCCCACCATTTGAACCAGCAGGGACAGCAGATCTTCAACACCTGTCATGGAAAACTGCTTTCCTTCTGGCAATTACTTCAGCAAGGAGGGTTTCAGAGCTCCAGGCCTTAATGGCAGTACAACCCTTCCTAATCTTCCATCAAGATAGAGTGTCCATGAGAACTAATCCTACATTTATGCCTAAGGTGGTATCCAGAGTGTCTTTAAAACAGGCAATCCACCTACCTACCTTCTTTCCCAACCCACAGAACAGGGGGGAAAGGCTGCTGCATACCTTGGATGTACATAGACAGTTACACTACTACCTGGACAGAACCAAAAGTAACAGAAAAACTGACCAGCTGTTAGTGGCCTATGCAACAGGAAGGGAAGGAAAAGCAATTTCCAAGCAGACAATCTCCAAATGGATAGGAAATTGCATAAGATTCTGTTACTCCTACCATGGAAAACCAGTTCCACAAGACATAAGACCTCATTCAACAAGGGCTACAGCCACTACCACAGCTTTCTTACGAGGAGTGGCAACCAAGGACATTGAGGCGGCTACTTGGACCTCCGTGCATACATTTGCCAAGCATTATAATTTACCTCTATACTCTAGATCCCGAGCAGGGTTTGCCACTGCTGTACTGCAAGGGATCCTAACTACACCATAATTCCTTTTCCTCCTCCCCTACTTTGGCTATGGTATTCTACCCATTTGTTATGACTGCAGATGCATCCTTGAAGGACATAGTACAGTTTTGTACCTACCATAAATGTAGATGTCCGAACAGGATAGCATCTGCAGTCAGGATTACCCACCCTCCTTCCCCTCTGTGGTACTCCTAGGGTATTTACCCTCCCAATAGCTAGAGGGGGGGGGGGAGTCTCTTATGGTGTATTTGTTTGTATATATGTACATACATGCTTATTTTTTGTGTTTGCCTTCTACTGTTTTGGAAACATTGGCTTTTCTTCCAAAACTGACTTTCCTAGGGGGCAACTGGCATCTGGGGCAAGAAACACCGAGGAAAATGGTGTCGGCTGATGCCTTTATACCCGAAGACCAGCAGAGATGACGTCGGGTGAAGTGCGACATCAGCCGAAGCCGGACCCAGACTTTGGAATCCGGCCGACCGAAGGGCTGCCTGACGACAGGACAACCCATTTGTTATGACTGCAGATGCTATCCTGATCGGACATCTACATTTATGGTAGGTACAAAACTGTACTTTTTCCTGGCTGCAGACAAAGTTCTTACTCTTACAACCTTCATGGAACGCTTTCTGCTTCTTCCTTCTATCTCAACCAGGGAGTTTGAAACTTCTCAGATTAATGGCTTCCATGATTCCCATGCTGCCTTAAGCTTCACATGAGGAAATTTCAGTGGTTTCTAAAGACAGCCTGGTCTCAACATGCTTACCTTTGTAGATGTTCTGGTTCCTCTCCTCCCTTGCCTGAAAACAGAGCTCCACTGGAGGATTCAACTGTCTCTGAATCCAGGACTTCTCCTTCTCTTACCCCAGCCTTCTTCTCAACAGATGTTCAGAGATGTCTCAGACATGGGCTGGGGGGCAGCTTTTGTTTCCAGGAAGGTTCAGGGTCTCTGGTCTCCATCTCAGCAGAAGGAGCACATCAACATCCAAGAGATGAGGGCTCTGATTCTAGCCTTGATAACCTTTTATCCTTTTTCCTACCAGGTCCTCTGAAGATTTTTACGGAGAATACCACCGCCCTCTGGTACATAAACAAGCAGAGGGGGACCAAATCTTACCTTCTTTGCAGGCTAACACTCAAGGCATGGGAATTGGCTATCCAGTACAAAGTAACCCTTCATGCTGTTTACCTACCCTTGGCTCAAATCTCTGCAGCAGGTGCATTAAGCAGATCCATGACACAATTCCACAAATGCATGCTTCACAGGGATGTATTCCTGGATCTAGTTCACCAGTGGGGTTCTCCATATCTGGACCTCTTTGCCTCCCCTCAAAACAGACAACTTCCTGTTTTGTGCCAAGGTCCCACATCCTCTGGTTTGGAAGGTGGACACCTTATTTTTCTCATGGAAGGAGATATTTCTTTATACATTCCCTTCCTTCTCTCTTATTTATTCAGAAAGTCTTGCTGAAAATTCAGCAGGACAGATCAAAAATCTTGTTGGTGACTACCTTTTGGCCAAGACAGCATTGGTTCCCTCTTCTGCAGTTAGCCAAGGGCCATCACCATAAGTTGCCTCACCGGTTAGGCTTGCACAAGACAAGGGATTCTTGATTCACCCACATCTGTCCACTCAATAAATGACCTTGTGGGTGATCAACTTTTGATCCCTTTCAGGCACCTTTTTGCACAGGACATGCTTAGGGTTTTGCAGGAGGCCAGGAAACCCAGTACTAGGAAATCTTACATTTCCAAATGGAAAAGATTTTCAATCTGGTACCTTAAAATAAGTCATGATCCACTTTACGTGGACATTCCAATAGTATTTGTGTGAACTGCTTACAGTGGCTTGTCATGCTCCTCCGTGAAAGTTCACTGATGTTCTTTGTGTTTCACAGTTGCAGTCATTACATTTGGGTAATCCTGCTGGCAGGTTTCCCTCAGTCGGACTGAATTCCAAAGTCTTCGGTCCTGTGTCGGCCACTGTCGCCCCCTCCCTGACGTCACGTCGTCAGGGGTATAAAAGATGCGGCCAACGCCATTTTCCTTAGTCTTTATTGCTGCACTGTGCCCGAAGCAGAAGCCATTCGCAAGTGCCGGTCGGCCGACTCCTGAGATTTTCGTGTTCGAGTTTCAGATCCGAAGTCTTCAATAAAGCTAAGTACCCCATTGGGGAAACTTTTTTTTCTTGCTCCAGACAGATGTCAGAAAAAGTTAATTGTATTTCTTGTGGCAAGCGAATACCTCATAAGGACTTTCATTCTTACTGTATTCCTTGCCTAGGCCCTGATCACAACGTTGCTGGTTGTTGGTTTTGTGCTAGATTTAACCAAAGCACTATTAAGTATCTGTATGATTTTGCTTTAATCTATTTTGGGCGCCGGTTTAATTATCTAGAAATGTCGTCTGATAGCCATCCGACTACCGGAGTTCACAACAAACTCAAAGAAAAGGAGAGAGAGAGACAACCGAGGCCCAAAACCGACGACAAAGCTTCTCCTAAGCCAGTTACCAGTTCGCCGGTTCTCAGTGAGGCGCTTTCGCAGCCCCTGACGCCCGCTACTTTAGAGTCGCAGGCCGCTACCAACTCCCACGTGGAGTCGGCCATGCCTCTGGAAACTCAAGGTATTGGAGCCTCGGATACTATTCCTTCAGATGGGTCCGGAGCCGCTGAGCAGGCACCAGCTTCTGAGGGTGTATTCAGACCTAAATATCTTTACATTAAACCAACCTCAGCTTCAAAGGCAAAGACTAAAGCACCTTCTAAAGCAAAGAAACCAACTCAAGAGCCATGTGGACAGGCCTCTATACACAAAAAACAGATGCTCAAAATGGCCGAAGACTTAATTATCTTGATCAGGGGTTCCCATCCCCCTGCTGATAAGAGGCCTAGGCAAGAGACTGACTATGAAGCTTCAGACCAGGTTTCTATTTCTTCTGTTTCCTCTTCTGATCAGGAATATTCTCTTCCCCCCGTGAGGATTCTGATGCTGAAGAATCCATACCTTCAGCTTCTCCTCCAGAGGACTATTCTTTTGGGGAAACCTTGCATACCATCAGGGAGCATTTCCACTGGGAGAGCAAAGATTTTTCAGAATCTAAAAAGAGGCTCGGGGATTTTCTTTTACTAGCCCAACACAGGCCACTAGCCATCCCACCTGTATTTGATATTGTAGATGATGTGTTCTCGGAGTCTAGTCTTACCCCTGACTCCTTACCTCCAGCTACTGTTAAGCCTGACAGATATTACAGGGTCCCTGACTCTCATAAATTCCTTTTTAAAAACCCTGCTGCAGACCCAGAAACTATTTCACAGGGTTCCAAAGGAGTTAAGGCTTCACTGCAAAAAACCCTACCACCTCTGACAGAGATTCTAGGGCACTGGATAGATGGGGGAAAAAAGGTTTACACATCTGCTACCCTGGCTGTAAGGGCCTTAAACTGTCAGTTTCATATGCTTAAATATCAGCAATATGTCATGGCATTGCTTAAACAGAAAATGTTATTAAAACTGTGAATGTGCAGAAAACAAGGAAATGCAGGATGTATTGCATGCAGCTGAACAAGTTGGAAAGCATACTTTGCAATGTGGTTTTGATTCTTTGGAGGCCTCCTGCAGGGCCGCAGTTACGGGTTTTGTAATTAGGAGGCATGCTTGGTTAAAGGAACAAAATCTGCCTGATAATGTCAAGGCTAAATTATTGGATGCACCTTTACAGCATGATACTTTGTTTGGTGTTAAGGCAGAGGAGGTGTTAAAGAAAATGGAGGACAAAGTAAAATTTATGCAAACTGTCAAAGATTTTTTTAAAAGTACAACCACCTAGGTTTAGCAGACACTGCCCTACAAAGAATTGGTCCTTTCTTGTGTCAGACAGACCTCAAAGGGGCAGATCCAGACGCCCTAGAGGCAGATCCCAGGCGCAAGGTTCATACCGGTCAAAGCAATGGGGTGCTTCTACCTCCAAAGTTGGAGAAGACAAATCACAACCATACAGGCAACAGTCCCAATGACTTCTCACTACCAGCAGCAAGCAATTTCATCTGCTGGCAGCGCCCTTAGGGGGGAAATTAGCATTTTTTTCTCAAAATTGGCACATTATAACCCAGGACAAGTGGGTTCTAAGTATCGTGTCACAAGGGTACAAGTTCCATTTCCATACCCTGCCAAAGACAAACGGCTGGCCAGGTCTGCCAAAAAATCAATGGGCAGAGGCACATAAACAGGTCTCATCCCTCATGGACATGGGGGCCATCCATTAAGTACCAGAGCAGGAGCAGGGACAAGGATTTTACTCAAGACTGTTCTTGGTACCCAGAAAGGGCAAGACCTGGAGACCAATATTGGACCTATCTATTCTGAACACATTCCCGGATATACCAAAATTCAAGATGATGACTTTGCAGCAGCTTCTGCCCATGCTGGGCAAGAACGCTTGGCTGGTGACTCTAGACCTAAAAGAGGCATACCTGCATGTCCCAATCAGACAATTGTGCAGAAGATACCTCAGATTCAAGACTGGCTTAATGCATTACCAATTCTCTACTCTGCCCTTTGGCTTATCTGTTGCGCCCAGTGTCTTTGCAAAGTGCCTGGCACCAGTAATTGCATTCTGCAGACAAAGAGGAATACAAATATATCCTTTCTTGGACGACTGTCTAATTCAAGCAGAGAACAAGGACATTCTTCTGCAGCATCTGGCATTTGCGAAAAGACTTATAACATGCCTGGGGTACACAGTCAATGAAAAGAAATCAAAACTAGTACCCTCTCGAGATAATATTCCTGGGTGCAAGCTTAAATACAACTGCCCAGATGGCTTATCTCACGCCAGACAAAGGCAACTGAATACCCATGTCAAAATGTAAAGGCCCAGTTATCTGCAAGAAAAATTCTGCAGGCTTTGGGCTTCATGGCATCATGCAGCCTACTAATTCCATATGCAAGACTGCATATGAGGAAACTTCAGTGGTACCTAAAAAGTGTTTGGACTCAACATTGCCACAGCCTGGAAACAATGATTACTCTCATTCCCTGCCTACATCAGGAGTTTCGATGGTGGGCAAAGGCTCGTCACCAAAACAAGGGACAGCCATTCACATTACCCCCATCCAGGCAGACAATAACAACGGACGCATCAGATTATGCCTGTGGGGGCCCACATGGCAGGAAGATGCATTCAGGGCACATGGTTCTCAACCCAAATGCATCTACATATCAATCAAAAAGAGATGCTAGCAGTTCAGAATGCCCTGACACCTTCAAGGACCTTCTTCATCCGGGACAACTGCTGATAAAGACAGATAACACCATGGTCATGTGGTATATAAACAAGCAGGGTGGCACACATTCTTACCCCCTTTGCAGACTAGCTATGACTTTGTGGGACACAGCATTAACTTACCAAGTACATCTGCAGGCGCAATTCCTGCCAGGAAGGAAAAATACTCTGCCAGACGAACTAAGCAGAAATCTAATGGATCCCCACGAGTGGCAGCTGCATCCACAAGTCTTCAGCATGATCACAAAGAAATGGGGATGCCCGGACATAGACCTATTTGCCTCCCCTAACAAATACCAGATAAAAATATTCTGCACAAGGACTTATCACAGACCAGCATAGAAAGTGGACGCCCTATCAGTTTATGCCTTTCCCCCACTACCTCTCCACCCCAAGGTACTTCTAAAGGTCAGACAGGAGAAGCCAAAATGATACTGATTGCCCCAGACTGGCCCTGCCAGTACTGGTTTCCAATCCTGAAGACCTTGTCTTAATGCCCAACTTGGACCTTACCTCAAATACCTCCTCTACTGTCCCAGCAAAGCAATCGGATCCTGCACAGCCAACTCAGGACTTTAAACCTGGCAGCATGGCGGATATTGTATTCATAAAAAACGCACCTCTCAGTAAAGTTGTGATGGATGCCATTTTGGAGGCCAGAAGGCCTAGTACTAGAAAATCTTATGCTGGAAAATGGAAGAGATTCTGTGCTTGGAACCAGGCACAAGGAACTGATAAATCTGTGCCAAATATTCCTCAGATTTTGCAATACTTCACTGAGATGCTGGACAAAGGTCTATCTTTTTTTATCTATTAAAATTCATGCCTCTGCAATTTCAGCTCAGTACAATACAGAGCCACCAATCTTTTCTCATCCCTCATTAAAACAGTACTTCAGGGGAGCCAAAAATTTAAGACCTCCAAGGAGATCACCAATGCCTGCATGGGACCTCAACTATGTCTTGGAAAAACTCACCCTGCCTCCTTTTGAGCCAGCTACTACTGCTGATATACAGTTTTTGTCTTGGAAAACAGCTCTGCTCCTAGAAATAACTTCTGCAAGACGGGTTTCAGAGCTACAGGCACTCATGACTGTGGAACCTTTTATCATTTTTTATCCAGACAGGGTCTCTCTGAGGACAAACCCAACATTTATGCCTAAGGTGTGGTGTCCAGTGTGGCTCTTAATCAAACTATTCACCTGCCTACTTTTTATCCAAATCCACAGAACCAGGGGGAGAGAATTCTGCATTCTTTGGATGTACACAGACAGCTTAGATTTTACTTGGACAGAACCAAAGTTTTCAGAAAGACAGAGCAACTACTAGTGGCATATGCTGCAGGATCACAAGGAAATACTATCTCAAAGCAGACTATTTCAAAGTGGATAAGCCACTGCATTCGTTTCTGCTACTTACACCATGGCAAGCCAGTGCTTAAGGGCATTAGGCCACATTCAACCAGAGCTGCAGTCACTTCAGCAGCCTTTCTCAGGGGAGTACCAACTAAGGACATTTTAGAGGCTGCTACTTGGAGTTCAGTGCACACCTTTACAAAGCACTGTCATCTGCCACTCTACTCTAAATCCAGGGCAAGCTTTGCCACTGCAGTTCTACAGGGTCTCATGGCCGCTCCTAATGCTGTTTAGCTCCAGCCTCCCATTCATAGCTTTGGGACTCTACCCAAATGTAATGACTGCCAACAGTGAAACACTAAACGTAGTACAGTTGTGTACACTTACCATAAATGTAGATGTTCGAGTGTATTCTCAGTTGCAGTCCAGGTTACCCACCCGCCTTCCCCCTTTTTTCTTCTGATGGAACCTATCTTTCCTTCTCTAATTTATACAACCTATGTGATGTATTTGCTTGTAGAGGAAGGTAGTTTATATTGGTGCATGAATTTATATATATATATATATATATATATATATATATATATATATATATATATATATTTATTTTGGCTACCCTTTTAGGGGGCACCTGACATCTGGGGCAAGAAAAACTAAAGAAAATGGCGTTGGCCGCATCTTTTATACCCCTGATGTCAGGGAGGGGGCGACAGCGGCCGACACAGGACCCAAGACTTTGGAATTCAGGCTGACTGAGGGCAACCTGTCAGCAGGATTACCCAAATGTAATGACTGCAACAGTGAATACACTCTAACATCTACATTTATGGTAAGTGTACACAACTGTACTTTCTGTTCTGTCTGCTTGTCTGCCATTAACATCTCCTTTTCTGAAAGGTATCCTACACATCAAACCTCCCAGGAAACCAGTGCCTCCTCCTTGGGATCTTAACCATGTCTTAGAGAAGCTTACTCTGGCTCCTTTAGAGCCTGCAGCCTTTGCTCCTCTAAAGTTTTGCACTTGGAAAACAGTGCTTCTGGTATCATTTATTTCTGCTAGGAAGGTCTCTGAGATTCGGGCTTTGATGGCATCCCCTTCTTACTTGGTTTTCCACAAGGACAGGGTGTCTCTAAGAATTAATCCCTTTTTCATGGCTAAAGTGGTGAATGAGTTGTCTCTTAATCAGTCTGTCCAATTGCCCACGTTTCCCTTCTCAGTCCTCTAGTGAAAGGATTTTGCATATGTTAGATGTACATAGGTAATTCAGATTTTACCTTGACAAGACAAAGGCTATAAGAAAGTCATATCAGCTTTTTGTTTCTTTTCATCCCAGAGCTCTGAGTTTACCCATTTCTAAACAAACTATTTCATATTGGATTTCTAAAGCCATTGTGTTTTTATTATGATTTTCATGGAAAATCATGCCTTCTGTCAGATCCCAGTTCCACCAGATCGGTTGCTTTGTCAGGGGGCTTTCTTTAAAGGCATGGATACTAATACCATTTTGGAGACTGATACTTGGTCTTCAGTCCATACTTTTACCAAACATTACAAGTTGGACACTATCTCTAGGTGCAGGGCAGGATTTGCTAGAGCTGTTCTGCATGGATTTGTGGAAAGTTCTTCCACAAATTCTTCTGCTCCTTCCGCCTTCCTGGGTTCCAACTAAGCTTTGGCACTCCCCCATATGTAAAGAATACTGGACTTAGGACATAGAACAGATGTTCTTCAAGGATGCATCTGCAATCATCACATATGGGTTGTCCTGCCTCAGGCAGCCCTTCGGTCGGCCGGATTCCAAAGTCTGGGTCCGGCGTCGGCTGATGTCGCACATTCCCCGACGTCAGAGCGCCTGGGGTATAAAAGCATCAGCCAACGCCATCTTCCTCGGTCTTTCTTGCCGCGTGGTGCCCGAAGCAGAAGCAGTTCGCAAGTGCCGGTCGGCCAGCTCCTGTAATTCAGCTAACCGAAGACTTCAAAAGCTAAGTACCCCATTGGGGACTCTTTCTTGCCTCAGCCAATGTCAGATAAAGTTAATAATTGTTTAACTTGTGGGAAACAAATACCTCATAAGGATTTCCACTCTTACTGCCTCCCCTGCTTAGGCCCAGACCACGACGTCTCGGCCTGTTCAGCCTGTGCTTCCTTCAACCAACGCACTCTTAGACATCGGTCGGAGTTCGCAGAGGAGTTTTTTGGGGCTAGTTTTTCATATAAAATGCCGTCGGAGACCCCGACTTCACATTTAACTAAAATGGAAAGACAAGGACCGACACACGTGGGCCGCGGTTTCGGCTGAAACCGCGGCTAGGCCTACCGCGAGTGTCTCGGTCTTGGCTGATAGAGTCCTTGGTACTTCTGAACCCCAAAACCGCTCAACCGACAACCTCGGCCCCGGAGGCCCCTGCCGAGTCGGTTATTGAATTTCCTTCAGAAACTGGTGTCTTGGAAGCTTCCGACACCATTCCTCTAGACAAAGCTACACCAGCACGTGGTGCAGCCAGGCCTCCTGCATCCATGTCTATAAAGGCATTCACCAGAGCTAAAGCTGCTAAACACACAAAGACTATGCCTCCCAGGGTTATTCCTCAGGGACCCCCTTCTAGTTCTCAGATCCTAACTTTGGCAGAGGACCTTATCTCTTTAATCAGGGGCTCTCAACCCCCTCTAGACAAAAGGCCCAGGGTTGAGCCCTCTGATCCCCACTCCTCAGAGGAGGCCTCTGATGGCTCTGTTCACTCGGACTACCAGGAGGAGGCCTTTTCGGCCTACGAGGATTCGGATGCAGAGGAGTCTATCCCCTCAGCCTCCCCTCCTGAAGAGCTTTCCTTCGGGGAGACCCTTCACTCTGAGAGAGCATTTCAAATGGCAGGGCCAGGAATTTTCTGATTCCAGGAAAAGATTAAGAACCTTTCTACATTTACCTCAGCATAGACCTTTGGCTATTCCTCCTGTTTTGAATGTCATTGATGATGTGTACTCTGAGTCTAGTATAACCCCTGACACTCTGCCTCTGGCCCCTGTTAAATCCGATAGGTATTACAGGGTCCTGGACTCGCATAATTTTCTTTACAAGGCCCATTCTGCTGATCCAGAAACTATTTCCCAGGGCCCTAAGGGGGTTGCAGCTGCCACTACTAAAAACCCACTCCCCTCTGAAAAGGAGTTCAGGGCATTAGAGAGATGGGGTAAAAAAAGTGTATACTTCTGCCACTCTTTCTATGAGGGCATTAAATTGTCAATTTCATATGATACAGTACCAAGAGTATTTGTTAGATGAATTGCATAAGAAACTGTCTTCTTCTGAACCCCTTGATCGCAAATCCCTACAGGAACTGGTACATAACTCCCAGCAGGTTAGCAACCATTTCTTGCAGTGTGGTTATGATGCATTGGAAGCTTCATGTGGGTCAGCAATGACAGGTGCAGTCATACGTAGGTATGCTTGGCTGAAGGAACAATCTCTACCAGACCATGTTAAAGCTAAGCTTCTGGATGCTCCACTGGAAAAGCAAAAATTATTTGGTTCCACTGCTCAAGAGGTCTTAAAGAAATTTGAGGAAAAGGTGAAATCTGTACAAACAGTTAAGGATTTTCTTCAAGTCCAACCACCAAGATTCATCAGAAATTGGCCTACCAAGAATTGGTCCTTTCCGGACACAGAAAGATTTCAGAGAGGCAGGAACAGGCGTGCCAGAGGTAGAGGGCAAGCTAGGGGCTCCTACAGAGGCCGTCAATGGCAGCCTCCAAACCAGAGAGGTAGTGCAGGGCCTACAACTGCTGCACAAGGACAGACTCAATGACTTTGCTTTGACTCTGCCAACCAGGGCTCAATTAGAAGCACCTTTAGGTGGAAAGCTTTCTTTATTCTCAAAAAATTGGCACAGCATTACAAGGGACAAATGGACACTGCAAATAATAGACAACGGATACAGATTCCATTTCCACACATTGCCAAAAAGAAAAGGCATGCCAGACCTGCCACCAAATCAAAGGGCAGAGGCTTTGAAACAAATCTCCAACTTACTACAAATGAAAGCTATAGAAAAAGTTCCTCTTTCAGAACAAGGCCAAGGATTTTATTCCAGACTATTCCTTGTTCCAAGAAAAGAAAATCAATGGAGACCTATTCTCGACTTGTCCACACTGAATACTTATCTCATTGTGCCAAAATTCAAAATGCTGACACTACAGCAACTCCTTCCCATGCTGGGCAAGGGGTCTTGGCTGGTGACTCTAGACCTCAAGGAGGCATACCTGCATGTCCCTATCAGACAAAGTTGCAGAAGACACCTCGGATTTCTTGCAGGGTCAGAGCATTATCAATTCTCAGCATTGCCCTTTGGCTTATCTACTGCGCCCAGAGTATTCACGAAATGCCTGGCATCAGTAATTGCACACTGCAGACTTCAGGGGATTCAAATATACCCATATCTGGACGACTGCCTTATACAAGCGGACAGCCAACAAACTTTGGTAAAGCACTTAAATTATGCCATCCATCTTCTGCAGGCCTTGGGATATACAGTCAACATGCACAAATCAAGACTTGTTCCATCCCAAAGAATAACCTTTCTGGGTACGGATCTAGACACAACCACCCAAATGGCCTTTCTCACAGAAGAAAAACAGACAACTACCGGATTACTTCAAGAATCTGACAAAACAAACTCAGCTGACTGCAAGGAAAATCCTGCAGGCCCTGGGTTACATGGCATCCTGCATTCTTTTGATCCCACAAGCAAGGCTGCATATGAGAAAACTACAGTGGTACCTAAGGAGTTTATGGACTCAGCACCGTCACAGCTTAGAAACTTTGATCCCACTCATTCCATGCCTCCAAAAGGAATTTCTGTGGTGGGCTCAGGCCAGCCAGTCCAACAGGGGGCTGCCCTTCACAAAGCCAAAAGCCACCCAAACTATTACAACGGACGCTTCAGACCAAGGTTGGGGAGCACACATTGAGGGCAGATGTATTCAAGGACAGTGGTCACAAAAGGAGCTACACATGCTCATAAATCAAAAAGAAATGCTAGCTGTGATTCATGCAATCGAGGCCTTCAAGCTCTTTCTGCATCAAGGCCACCTACTAATAAGGACAGACAACACCACAGTTATGTGGTACATAAACAAGCAAGGAGGCACCCATTCCTACCCTCTTTGCAGACTGGCAATGAATCTATGGGATCTTTCCTTGAAACTCAATATACAACTGCAATCCGAGTTTGTGCCAGGAAAAGACAATATACTGGCGGACAGCTTAAGCAGAAATACCATGAATGCACACGAATGGATGCTGCACCCAGACATCTTTCTACAGATAACACAATCATGGGGGAGGCCGGACATAGATCTATTTGCCTCCCCCCACAATCATCAACTGAAGAAATTCTGCTCAAGGACATACCACCCACAAGCGTGGAAAGTGGACGCCCTCTCTTTCAGCTGGAGAACTTTAACAGTGTATGCATTTCCACCTCTTCCACTAATGGTCAAGGTGTTACTGAAGATCAGGACAGAGCAGCCAAAAGTGATTCTGATAGCTCTGGACTGGCCAAGACAGCACTGGTACCCACTGCTGAAGAGCATGTCACGTACGAAGCCATGGCCTCTTCCTCTATGGCCACTACTACTGACACAGCACAATTACAAAACTCTGCATTCCAACCTGAAAACATTGCAACTAACGGCCTGGAAAATACCTTGACTCCTCCTCAGGATAAGCTATCCCAGAGAGTGAAGGATATTATTATGGAAGCTCGCCGGCCTTCCACAAGAAAGGCATATTCAGCAAAATGGAAAAGATTTCTCATTTGGAACACCACAAAGGGCCTAGATGCAACAGTGATGAGCATGGCACATATCCTGGAATATTTGGCAGAAATGTTCCACAATGGTCTGTCTTATTCTTCCATTAAAATTCATGCTTCAGCAATTTCAGCAGAGTACAATACTGATCCACCTGTCTTCTCTCATCCTCTCCTAAGACAGTTTCTAAAAGGAATCAAAAACATCAAACCACCTCTTCCTGCTTGGGACCTTAACTTCGTGTTGGAAAAACTAACGCTGCCTCCCTTTGAACCAGCAGCATCTGCAGATCTACAGTACCTGTCATGGAAGACTGCCTTCCTTCTGGCCATAACCTCAGCAAGAAGAGTATCTGAGTTACAGGCCCTGATGGCAGTACAGCCATTCCTTATTTTTCATCAGGACAGAGTTTCATTGAGAACCAATCCTACATTTATACCAAAGGTGGTATCCAGGGTTTCATTAAACCAAGCTATTTATTGCCTACCTTCTTTCCAAATCCACAAAACAAAGGGGAGAAATTTCTGCACACCCGGGACATAGACAGACAGTTGCGCTACTACTTGGACAGAACTAAAAGTTACAGAAAAACTGACCAGCTGTTGGTAGCATATGCTGCTGGTACACAAGGAAAAGCAATTTCCAAACAGACAATTTCAAAATGGATAGGGAATTGCATTCGTTTTTGTTGCTCCTTTCATGGAAAAGCTGTGCCAGCTAACATTCCACGAGAGCCACAGCCACCTCCACAGCCTTCTTAAGAGGGGTGGCTACCAAGGACATTTTAGAAGCTGCCACATGGAGCTCCGTGCATACATTTGCCAAGCATTACAATTTACCTTTATATTCCAGATCCAGAGCAGGCTTTGCTACGGCAGTCCTGCAGGGTATTTTAGCTACACCATCCTTTACTTAGTTCCTCCACCCCCAGATTGGCTATGGTACTCTACCCATATGTTATGACTGCAGATGCATCCTTGAAGGACATAGTACAGTTTTGTACCTACCATAAATGTAGATGTCCGATAGGTATGCATCTGCAGTCAGGTTTACCCTCCCTCCTTCCCCTCTGTGGTATTTCTTGGGTATTTACCCCTCTTATAGCTAGATGGGGGGAATCTATTATGGTGTATTTGTTTTTATATTACTGTGCATGTTTGGATTTTTTAAAATGCATCTCTCCAAATTCAGCCTTCCTTAGAGGGCACCTGGCATCTGGGGCAAGAAAAACTGAGGAAGATGGCGTCGGCTGATGCTTTTATACCCCAGGCGCTCTGACATCGGGGAATGTGCGACATCAGCCGACGCCGGACCCAGATTTTGGAATCCGGCCGACCCGAAGGGCTACCTGAGGCAGGACAACCCATATGTGATGACTGCAGATGCATACCTATCGGACATCTACATTTATGGTAGGTACAAAACTGTACTTTGTGTAAAATTTTACCATAACCAGAAATGTCCTTCTCTTCTTTGTTGCAGTATTTTGTCCCTCCTGCCTTCCCCTTGCAACTTGTCCCTTCCTAGGATGACTCCTTGTTGCCTGTAGACAATTGTTTCTCATGGGGCTTCCTTGTTCTGAGGATGGTACATACAGACATCCTTCTATGGCTGACGCCGTCAGAGCCTATATACGATGTCCTGCATACTAGCAGTGGCTAAAAGCTTTTGTATACAGGTCAGATGTCTGGTCGTAGGGCGGAACACAACCCTATATGTAAAGAATACTGCAACATAGAGGAGGACATCTCTGGTTATGGTATGATTTTACACAACTATTTTTTCTGTCCTCTAAAGATGTATGGGAAGAAACCAAGCAAAGGATGATACAAAAACTGGAAGCTCTTATTTATGGATATGGATAGCTGTGAAAATCATTTAGTCCCTTTAGATGTTCATCGTGCATACAGCTGCAGTCATAACAGATGAGTTATCCTGCCATCAGGCGAGTCCTCGGTCGGCCGAATTCCAAAGTCTAGGTCCGGCGTCGGTTGTCGTCGCTTCTTCCCTGACGTCAGTGCGGCAGGGGTATAAAAGAGGCAGCCGACGCCATTTTCTTCAGTCTTTCTTGCTGCGCGGTGCCCGAAGCAGAAGCAGTTCGCAAGTGCCGGTCGGCCAGCTCCTGAGATTTACAAAAGTATTTCAGCCGAAGTCTTCTTGAAAGCTAAGTACCCCGTTGGGGAAACTTTTCTTGCCTCAGACCGATGTCAGACAAAGTTAATAATTGCATTTCATGTGGGAAGCAAATACCGCATAAGGATTTCCACTCTTATTGTATACCTTGCTTAGGCCAAGACCACGATGTCTCGGCCTGCCGTTTTTGTGCTAGATTCAACAAACGCACTATTAAGCGTCGGGCGGAGTTCGCCCTTCACTTTTTTGGCAAAAAATTTAATTATATTATGTCGTCGGATACTCAGACTCCAGTTTTGAGCAAAAAACGCAAAGATAAGGACAGACATACGAGGTCCGCACTACCTTCTGATACCACGCTAAGGCCGACTACCGGTTCTCCGGTGCTCAGCGAGGCGCCTACGCAGCCCCTGAGTACCGATGACAATGCATTACCGGTGTCTTCAGTACCCGAGGTCACAGGCTCCTCGGCCCCCATTCCTACTACAGACACCGACGCCACTCCTGGCGGGGAAACTCCGAATTTAGACAGGCCTGCCATTTCTCAAGGGGTCTTCAGGCCTTCCTCCTTCTCTATTAAAGCTTTCACTAAATCTAAAACCGCCATGAAAACCAAAAAACAGGTTCCTCAGACACCCTCTCAAGGCACCATGCCTAAAAGACAGATGCTTAAAATGGCTGAGGATTTGATTACTCTTATCAGGGGTTCTCAACCCCCCTCTGACAAAAGGCCCAGATTAGACGAAGACTACCCTTCCTCAGATCAAGCTTCTATTACCTCAGAACTATCTGAGGACCAGGATTGTGCCTATTCTCCATTCGAAGACTCTGATGCAGAGGAGTCTATTCCCTCGGTCTCCCCCCCCTGAGGACTTCTCTTTTGGGGAAACCCTGCATACATTGAGGGAACACTTTCACTGGGAAGGCCAAGATTACTCAGATTCCAAGAAAAGGCTCAGGGAATTTCTTCTGCTCCCCCAGCATAGGCCTCTGGCTACCCCTCCTGTTTTAGATATATTGGATGATGTGTACACAGAAGCCAGCCTTAATCCTGATTCTTTGCCTCCAGCTCCTGTTAAACCAGACAGGTATTACCGGTTCCTGATTCTCACCAGTTCCTATATAAAAGCCATACTGCTGACCCAGAAACTATTTCACAGGGTCCCAAGGGAATTAAGGCCTCTACTGCTAAAAACCCATTACCTTCAGAGAGAGATTCCAGATCTTTAGAAAGGTGGGGAAAAGGTGTACACCTCGCCACTTTAACCATGAGGGCATTAAACTGTCAGTTCCATATGTTAAAGTATCAACAGTTTTTGATATCTCAGCTGAAAAGCAAGATGACACAACCAGAACAACCAGATTTAAGAGTTGCAGGATTTGTTGCATGGTGTAGAGCAAGTGGGTAAACATACCTTGCAGTGTGGTTTTGATGCTTTAGAGGCCTCATGTAGAGCTGCTGTTACAGGGTCTGTTATACGTAGGCATGCTTGGCTCAAAGAGCAAACCTTACCAGATCATGTCAAAGCTAAATTATTAGATGCACCTCTTCAAAAAGATGTATTGTTTGGTGTTAAAGCAGAGGAGGTGCTAAAGAAAATGGAGGAAAAAGCGAAATCAATGCACACTGTGAAAGATTTCCTGCAGGTACAGCCTCCACGTTTCAGCAGAAACTGGCCTTCAGAAAATTGGTCCTTTCCAGCCACGGACAGACCTCAAAGGGGCAGATACAGGCGTCCAAGGGGTAGAGGGCAACCTCAAGGATCTTTCAGAGCCAGACAGTGGCAAGCACCAACCCCAAGAGGTGGAGAAGATAGATCACAGTCTTTTAGAAAACAGACACAATGACTTCCCCCTACACCTGCCAAGCAGAGCTTTAATGGCAGCACCTTTGGGCAGAAAACTGACATTATTCTCAAAAAATTGGCATATTGTTACAAAAGACAAATGGATTCTGGACATTATAGACAGAGGCTACAGGTTCCACTTTCACACCCTTCCAAAAATGAGAGGCATGCCAAACATGTCACAAAATCAAAGGGCAGAGGCACAAAAACAAATTTCAGCTCTCATGGACATGAAAGCAATTCAAGAGGTACCTGCAAAAGAACAAGGTCAAGGGTTTTATTCCAGACTATTCCTGGTGCCAAGGAAAGACAAAGATTGGAGACCTATCTTAGACCTATCCATCCTAAACACATATCTACAGGTGCCAAAATTCAAGATGCTCACATTACAGCAGCTTCTTCCCATGCTGGGCAAGGAGTCTTGGCTGGTAATATTTGACCTCAAGGAGGCATACCTGCATGTCCCTATCAGACAAGATTGCAGAAGATACCTCAGATTTCTTGCAGGTTCAACCCATTACCAATTGTCTGCATTGCCCTTTGGCTTATCTTCTACTCCCAGAGTGTTTACGAAATGCCTGGCATCAGTAATCGCCTTCTGCAGACTACAAGGGATACAAATCTACCCATATCTGGACGACTGCCTGATCCAAGCGGACAGCAAAGACATACTACTACAGCACCTGGTGTTTGTAATAAAACTGTTGAACTTCCTGGGATACACAGTCAACAAAAAGAAATCAAAACTAATACCCTCTCAACAAATAATTTTCCTGGGTTCCAGCTTGGATACAACCACCCAGATGGCCTACCTCACGCCAGACAAGCAAGGGCAACTGTCTCAGTACTTCAGAAAAATGGCAACTTACACCAGGCTTAACTGCAAGGAAAGTCCTGCAGGCTCTGGGATTCATGGCATCTTGCATCCTACTAATCCCATGTGCAAAGCTGCATATGAGGAAACTTCAATGGTACCTAAAAAACATATGGTCTCAGCACAGCCACAGCTTGGAAGCAGTTATACCACTCATTCCATGCCTTCAAAAGGAATTTGTGTGGTGGGCTTAAGCTTGCCAAAGAAACACAGGTCTTCCTTTCTGTGTACCTCAAGCAACTCAAATCATCACAACAGACGCCTCAGACTACGCCTGGGGAGCACACATGACAGATCAGTGCATTCAGGGAAAATGGGCACGAAAAGAGAAGCTCCGTCACATCAACCAAAAGGAAATGCTAGCCGTGCAAAAGGCTATTATGACCTTCAAAGACCTACTGCATCCAGGCCAGCTATTGATAAGGACAGACAACACCACAGTGATGTGGTACATAAACATGGGGGAACTCATTCATACCCCCTGTGCAGGCAAGCCATGACCCTATGGAACACAGCACTGGAATTGAAAATTCAACTACAGGCACAATTCCTGCCAGGGAAGGAAAACACACTGGCAGACAGCCTAAGCAGAAATATGACAGATCCACACGAATGGAAGTTGCATCCTCAAATTTTCACAAAGATAACTCAGGCATGGGGACAGCCAGACATAGATCTCTTTGCTACCCACAGAAATTGCCAGTTGAAAAAATTTTGTTCAAGGACCTATCATCCACAGGCCTGGAAAGTGGACGCACTTTCCTTCAATTGGGCAACATTGACAGTCTATGCCTTCCCGTCTCTTCCTCTGCTGCCCAAAGTTCTATTAAAAGCCAAAGCAGAGGCCTAAAATTATTCTCATTGCTCCAGACTGGCCAAGGCAACACTGGTATCTGCTCCTGAAGAGCCTGACACATTCCCCACCATGGATCCTACCTCTAGCCCCTCTTCTGTTGTCCCAGCACAACTACAAAACTCTTCACAGCCATCTCAAAACTCTAAATCTAGCTGCATGGAGAATTCCTTGATTTCCCAACAGTTTCTCCTCTCCAAGGAGGTGCAGGATGTCATCTTGGAGGCCAGAAGACCTTCTACTAGAAAGGCCTACTCCACCAAATGGAAACGATTTTGTGCCTGGAATCAAAAGAAGGGACAGAATCCTTGGGTAATAAATATACCTCAAATTTTATAGTACCTAGCTGAGATGTTAAACAATGGACTTTCCTTCTCCTCCAAGATCCACGCTTCAGCCATTTCTGCACAATACAACACAGATCCTCCTTTATTCTGTCATCCTCTCGTAAGGCAGTTGGGCAAAGAATATAAAACCCCCAAGGAAACTACCAGTCCCTGCTTGGGACCTCAACTTCATATCGGAAAAACTGACCCTTCCTCCCTTTGAGCCAGCTGCTTCTTCAGAGTTACAGTACTTGTCATGGAAAACAGCCTTTCTTCTGGCTATCACCTCAGCTCGCAGAGTTTCAGCGCTACAGGCCCTCATGGCTGTGCAACCATTCATCATTTTCCATCAGGACCGAGTTTCCTTGCGAACCAACCCTACCTTTATGCCAAAGGTAGTATCCAGTGTAGCTTTGAATCAGACTATCCACTTACCTACCTTTTATCCTAATCCACAAAACAAAGGGGAAAGACTACTAGATTCCTTGGACATTCACAGACAACTTTGTTATTATTTGGACAGGACAAAGCCAGTCAGGAAATCTGAGCAACTCTTTGTGTCCTATGCTGCAGGTGCTCAAGGAAAGGCTATTTCCAAACAGACAATTTCAAAATGGATAGCCCACTGCATACGCTTTTGTTACTCATTTCATGAAAAAGCTGTGCCTGCATGCATCAGATCCCACTCCACCAGAGCCACAGCGATCTCTGCAGCCTTCCTCAGGGGGGTCCCTACCAAGGATATTTTGGAAGCAGCCACCTGGAGTTCAGTGCACACTTTCTCCAAGCACCATCACCTCCCACTATACTCTAAATCTAGAGCGGGCTTTGCCACAGCAGTCCTGCAGGGAATCCTAGCCCCTCCTAGTTCCACTTAGTGCCTACCACCCTTACTTAGCTTTGGGATTCTACCCATCTGTTATGACTGCAGCTGTATGCTCGATGAACATAGTACAGTTTTGTACCTACCATAAATGTAGATGTTAGAGTGCTCATACAGTTGCAGTCCAGGTTTCCCTCCCTCCAACCCCTCTTAGGACAGGCCTTATGACAAACCTTTTTCATATAACCTTTTGGGGTATTCTTTTATGGTGTATTTGCTTGCATCTACTGTTTTTGATTTATCAACATTGCATTTTTGCATAACATTATGTTTGCCTTCCTTCTGGGGGCACCTGACATCTGGGGCAAGAAAAACTGAAGAAAATGGCGTCGGCTGGTTCTTTTATACCCCTGCCGCACTGACGTCAGGGAGGAAGCGACGACAACCAACGCCGGACCTAGACTTTAGAATTCGGCCGACCGAGGACTCGCCTGACAGCAGGATAACCCATCTGTTATGACTGCAGCTGTATGAGCACTCGAACATCTACATTTGTGGTAGGTGCAAAACTGTACTTTTTGTAGACTTGTCAGGCATATTTTTATCAACAAGAGGAAAGGTTGTGGATGATAATAGAGTTGAAGCAATTTATTTGGGAGGGGAAGAGGGCAAGAGTTAAATGGGATAAGTTGATCCTTCAAATAGAACAAGGTACTTTAGGATTACCTGATCTGAAGGGATGTTTTAAAGGTACAGAGTTAAAACATGTATGTTTAACGCAAGTAGAAAGTTTTATAAGTTGAAGTGGAAAGGAATGATAGTTAAGTGTAGAGGTGGAACCTTAAGAAGTAAGGAGAGTGGTTGGGATTTGTGATGCAAATCTTTAAGGAGAGTAATATCCACACAAGATATATTTTATAAAGTAACAAAGTATTCTAAGAACTAAGCCAGCAAGAGAATGGAGAAAGAGTTTGCCAATAGGAAAGTCTAGAAAATAAGCTAACAACGTTTTTTTTTTTTTTTTTTTTCTAGAGAAAAGTAGAAAAGGGAACAAGGTACTGGGAGCAAATAACTACAGAGGGGGAGGGTAATAGAGTGGGATGCGACCAAGAAGACATTTTGGACTGCAGCATAGAAACTGCTTTCCATACCAAAGTATAGGCAAAGAGAAAGGGATAGGTATATCCTAAGTGACAGATCTGTTGTGGTAGATTTTTTAGTTGAATCGAACAGAAGCTGCTGCTAAAGAAGGATAATTAGTAGGGCATGAAAAGTATTGCACAATAATTATAAGAATCGGAGGAGATTAGAAAAGATGGAGAAGAGAGAGATTGGAAAAGTGATTTACAAGTGAACAATGGGAAAGACGTATGTATGGCTCTCAAGTATGCAACTAAGTTCAGAAGATTTAGGAATTTTGTTTTAAAGCATTAGCAGATATATTTTTATACCCTAGGTAGACTCCAAAGAATTTTCTTCAGATCGACAGCAAATGGAGTTGTGATGGGGGACGATCGTGGTAACTGGGAACATGCGTTTTGGGAGTGTAATGAGTTGTCAGAGTTCAAAAATTCACTACAGACTACTCTGTCAGAAATATTGAGTGTGCAAATAGCTGTAACTAAAGAAGTTGTTATTTTGAACTGGGACACAGGATCTGAATTGTCTAGACATAATAAGGCCTTGTTAAGTTTAATTCTGTTGGCTACCAAAAAAAAATTGCTAGAAAATGGAAATCTGAGTCCAAACCAACTGTATTTGATGTATTGAATAATATAAAGGTGGTAAAAGAACTGAAACGAGGATCTTTAGAAAAAGGATTAAGCAAAATGTATAGAAATTGAAATTGTGGGAACAATACATGCAGAATAATGTTCAGGAGGAGTGAGGTTTAAGTGAAGGCAGTAATTGAAAAAAAAATCTGTAACGTTGGGCTGATTATGGTTGTAAAGAAAGAAAAGGTCTGTGATGTACAGTGTATGTATGCGAAAGAAAGTGATTTTTTTTTCTCCTGTTAAGGCCATGGAGAGAATTGTCATGGACCTGATCAGTAACTACATAGGAACTCTCCAAACACTGGACTAGACCCTATTTTGCTTTGTCGGAGAGAGGTCTTGCCTGTTCAGTGTGGTGACCTTCTTTGAGAAAATCACTAGGGCCATGGGTGAGGGTAAAACTCGGTTCCATACATAAACTTACTGAGTTAGGCATAAAACCCTACATTGTCAGATGGATAACTGGTTCACTGAGAGGACATGTTTCCAGATAGATGAGTCCAACTCTGATAAGAAACCTCTTACCAGCAGTGTCCCACAGTGCTCAGTGTAGTGACCCTCCTGTTTTGTATATACTTCTCTGAAGTGAAGGCCAATGTTTGGGGCCTCTGCCTCACCAAGTTCACCGACTCCTGTTAAGATAGGAGCAATCCTTGAATCTCCAAATGATGTCGACATCCCACAAATACGTGGCACACTGAAACACATTAAAATAAATGAAAAATGACACTGGAACAGAGCGAAAACTGTTAAGCGCTTTTGTTCTGTTTAATACAGAACTTCATCAGAACGTCTAAAAATTACAAACAACTGACGTCAAAACAATGGTCTGAGATTAAATGCAAAAAATGTGTTGTTATACCCTTCGGTAAATCAGGATATCTCTTCAAATCATAATGATAGCGCACCCCAAGGAGTGGACCCAGGGAGTAAGTGACCTGGGGAATGCAAATAGTAACTTAATTTTTGACCACCTGGGAGCTATGGTAGTGAGGAAATTTTCCTGTGTGGCTCAACCATTATGTGAAGGCATGGCATCAAGATGAAAGGAAGTAAAGTGCCATTGTACTCTGTCCTCATCTGCATGTACCTAACCAAGCACTTACTCGAATTGGAGCGGCCCCAGAAGTTTCTCACTAAAAAAAAAATACAAAACATAAGACGCATGTCTTAGTCTTATGCAGGCCGACTAAAGGCCCTATCCCTTTACTCTGTTATATCGTTTATTGAAAGGTGACTTATGCCTGATCTACAAGGCATTCTCTGATCCAGCCTTGAAGAAAATGTTACATATGCATAAGACAAGACAAATTGTACAAGGGTTACGTATTCCATGGATCTGAACCTTGTTTGTGACTCTTAACAGAACTTGCTGAAGCGACAAATTCATATCTCAAAGGCTACCTTGTCTATGAAATAAACTTATTTTTGTAAAACAACCCCCTTCCCTCATCCTCTTCAAAAAGAATTTGGATAAATGGATGGGGAACTGTAAATTCACTCCTTGGGTACTACCTGTTAGATTAGGGACTTTTATTTTAAAGTAGTTATTAGGCATTAGAGAAGCTAAAGGGTAAAATAAATTGTTTCACTTATGCATAAAAGACAATTAAGCAGAAAGAAAAATAACCTTGCTGGTCAAGCATGAGAGACGGTTTATTGGAAAGGAAAGATGAGCATAAAATGTGCAGACAGAATGTTCTTTTTTCAAGGAAAAAATACACCCCTGGATTTACTAATTTTCCATGCAGGATTAATGTAGTCCTGCACAGAAGCTGCAGTTTGAGGAGGACGGCAGCGCGCCAAGCATATTAATGAAAGCGTGCTGCCTAAGCTCCTAATCCTACATGGAGCATGGACGAGTGCAGGGGGCATGTCTGGGAGCACAGCTCTCAGAATAAACACGCCCCTGCAAAGTAGAACAGCAGAAACTGTAAATAAATGAGCGAGACTGCTCATAGGTGTCTGCATATCCCCTCCAACAGTCCCCATGTGTACAACAGCAACAGTACATATAAATAAAATGAAGAAACCCTTTTTTTTAAACCACCACCCACCCCCACCCCCCACCCCCAAGTACCGCTAACCGTAGGTGCATGGGTTTGCCCATCGCTTGGCTACGGTTAAAGGAGCTAAAAAGGCTGAAGAGGATTACAAGGAATATATATGCAAATGAAGCAGCACAGCAATAGTATAGTGGTGAGAGCATCCGCCTAACGAACAGGCATTCCCGGTTCGAGTCCCACTGCAGCACATATCATTTTCCATGTGAAATCTGTATATGAACATATTTTTATATCTTTTTGCTGTATAACCTACATAATAACATTTAAATGTGAACTGGATTGCTACATTAAATGCACATGTGAAGTGTCAGTGTCATAATGAATAAGGCACTAGTAAGCAGGTTTAAGCACAAATAAGCAGCAGTAAGCACATATAAACACTAGTAAGCGTGTGTAAGTGCATTTGCGCGGGGGTAAGCATTGCCTACACAGATTAAGCAAAGTAGAAGCTGAGTGTAAGGAACTGGAACAAGAGGGTAGCAGTGCTTACCGTCGTGCAAACCCGCTTACAACTGCTTTAAAGTGCCTTAATCACATTGTATCCAACGAGCCGTGTTCTGCCCAGCAACAGAATAAATGGCCTCTGCTAGGATCAAACCCAGGACCCTGCACAGTATAGCCAAAGTGATTTATCACTAAGCCATCTCAGATATATGTATCCTTGATGTATTCACAAACATATCATCCAGCCCGTTCATTCAACAGTACAGAGAATGTATTCCAACATGTAGATGTATGTGTGTGAGTAAATATATTAAAGCCTAAACAGATACAACATATTGATATATGTGTGTGTGTGTGTGTGTGTGTGTGTGTGTGTGTGTGTGCATGTGTGTGTGCGTGTGTGTATGTACATATAATATGTTCATAAGTAGGTACTAGGCTATCGGCCCAAGGGCCTATGTAAGCCTAGCCAATAAGGTTCCCTGGCTTAAGCCACCCAAGAAAGTTATTTTCCTTTGCCACTGTTTGTCCTGTTTATTCTGGTGACAAGGTTTAGGTCCCTAGAGCGTGTAGCTCGGAGGGATTGGGATTTCTTTAGGTGTAGCATGTCCAACAGCTCAGGTTTTGACATAGCTTTGTATGTTAGGCAGAGATCACCTCAGAGTAGGCGATATGCTACGGAGTAAAGCTGGAGTTTTTTGAGGCTGTCCGTGTATGGCATTTGTTTGAGGCCAGTTCTTTGTGAGGTACTCCTGTGGCCTTTCCAGCTGCTGCAGATGTCTTGTGAGGTACATTCCAAAAGGGGCGTTGTACTCTATAATGGGCCTAATGAGTGCCTAGTAGAGGGGAACAAGGACCTCTTTTTTTTTTTTTTTTTTCCTGGATGCGAACCCTTTTATGATGAGGTGTGCCACATAGAAGGACTTCCTGACTACTGTGGCGATGTGACTGTCAAAGGAGAGACTACTGTCCACCTGGGTCCCAAGGTCTCATCACACATTTGGTGTTACGTAGATTGCTGCCTCTGTGGTAGTTCATGGGTACAGAGTTTTTACCAAAGGGAATGACGCTGCACTTTTGACATTGAGCTTGAGGCCATGGCTCTGACACCAGGCATCTGTCTCAGCGAGACCCTTCTGTAGGATGTCCACATCATTTGGGGACTTGACTGTGGCTCCTAGTTTGCAGTAATCTGTGAACTTCGTTAGCCAGAGGCCTTCTTTGTTAACCTGTACTTCAGAGAAGTAGATACCAAACAGGAGAGGTCCCAGGACGGAACCCTGTGGTACTCCACTTGTCACTGCTTTGAGGTTAGATTTGGAGTTTGCAACTTTTACAGTGTGGGTTCTGTCAGTGAGCCAGTTGGCAACCCATCTTGTGACATAGGGATTTATACCTAGTTTAGTGAGTTCAGATATAATTCCAGAATGGGGGATAGTGTCGAAAGCCTTGCCGAGGTCAAGATAGGCTGTGTGAACCACCTTGCTCTCGTCTACGGCTTTGGTGACTGCCTCAAACAAGTCGATCAGGTTCAGGAGGCATGATCTGCCTTTCACCAACCCGAATTGGGTGGGATCCAGAGTTTGGAGGTTACCAAAGTCTTTGAGTTCCATGATGATACGTTCCATGGCTTTGCAGTCCAGGCTCGTCAGGCTAATAGATCGATAGTTCCTGAGATCAGTGGTGGCTCCCCCTTTGTGGAGTGGGATAACTGTTGCTGTGCCCCATTCAGTGGGCACAAAGCCTAATGCGAGGCATTTATTGAACATGGTGCTTAAGTGGGGAGCAAGTTCTTTCTGAAGTTCATGTAAAACGCAGCCTGGGATGTCTGGTCCCATGGATGCAGTGTTTTTGGCTTTAGAGAGTGCAGCGTTTACCTGCATAGTTGTGATTACAAGGGACTCTGCATACTTCCTGTATAGATATGGGCCTTTTAGGGGGTGGGTGGTAAAGTTGGCACTGAACCTATCTGCCTGCATTTTGGCAGTGTCAGTTGGTTCTGTAATTTTCGTGCCGTTGTGCTGTAACTTAGAGCAGATCTGGGTTTTGCCATAGAGATTCTTGACATAGCTATAGAATGCTTTGTGGTTGTCCTTAGAATTAGTGGCAATTTTGTTTTCATAGCTAGCTTTGGCGGATCTTATAAGGGATCTCAGCTTCTTACTGAGGCTGACCAGGGAGCTCCTCCACACATGGGCTTTTACTCTCTTTTGCAACAGTTTCTTCCTTCTGTTGTATAGTTTGTTTATGGCAGGGACCACCAGATTGGCTTCCTTTTTTTGGAGGATAGCATCTTGGTTCTGTTTGGGATAGCACGATCCATGCACTCGTGTAAGTGCTTATAGAGTGCATTTGTGTAGGATTCAGCAGTTGTAACTGTATTGCCCATCTGCATGGGTGTCCTGAAGTTCACCACTTATGTCTTAAGCATGAAGATGGATTTGGAGAAATTTTTTACCGTGGTTTCCTTAATGGGGGGCGGGAAGTGGATATCAAGGGTGATTAGCTTATGGTCAGATCGGACCAACGAGGAGTTGACTTCAGGTGTGGAACACCGAGCACTCGTGTTGATAATGACTAGGTCTAGGCTATTGCTGCCCCTGGTGGGGGTGTGGCTAAGTTGATCCAGGGCATTGGAGTTTATGAATTCCAGAAAGCATTGAGCTAAGGAGTTGGTACAAGAGTAGTTTTCCCAGTTAATGGTGGGGTACTTGAATTCGCCCATTATTAGGGTGTTTGGTTGAACCCTGGCTTGGTAGTGCCTTCCGTGTGGATTCTGCATGCCCTCCCCGTGGTTGGGTAGCATTCGAAAGACATGTATGCGTACATGGGCGTGCCTTCTTTGAAGGTTGGTCAACGAGCTGGCACCTCGGCGTTTCATAAAAAAAAACAAAAATCTACTGCCAATCATTAGCGGACCGGAGTTCCACTGTGGTGACCCCTTACTGGGAAAAGCTGAAAGACCAACAACAACATCAAGGAAAGAGGAGTGGGAATCGCGGGGCATGGTAGGGGATCTGTAGCAAGCTACAATTTGGATTGCAGTTTTCCCCAGAGTTAGTTGCACTTGGATAACCTCTGATGCATTATGCTGAGCAACTAGCCTGGAGGTGTGGATATCCTTAATGAATATGGACAAACCTCCGCCTTTGTTGTTTCGGTCCAGGTTACATGGTCGAAAAGTGTGATATGAGTTATAGCGTGGTAGTGCAGGGGTGCTCTCTGTAGCCTTGAACAAGGTCTCAGTCACTGCACAGATATCGATATTCTCTATTTTGAGTGCCTCAAGTGAGTGCATTTTGAGATTTAGACTTCTAGCTTAGAGTAGCATTACCCTCAGTTTTTGCTTGCCTGTTACGGTGGTGAATTTATTTGAACCTTGTCTAAAAAAAAAAGCACTATAGGGGCAGCAAGAGCCTTAGCCAGTATCCAGAATCCCATGTGCGACAGGTGCAGGCCATCTGTGGCAAAGCATCGTGGTCTGTCGACCATGTCATTCCCAAGCAGACAGATACTGGATCCCATTTGTTTGACACCAGAAGCTTAGCCAATTGTTGAAGTCAATCATTTTATCCTTGTACTATGGCATCATTCTGGGCGATGGCAGAATGCTACTCAGGGCTAGGGTCATACCTGCCTGGGCTACAAAATCGGAGAGCTCTTCCATGTCTCTTCATGTAGTCCAGGGAGGTACGTCTCAGGTCATTCACACCAACATGGACAATGACAGTCATATTTGTACTTGTTGTGGAGTGACCTGAGTGCATGGGTTATGTAGCAGATCCTGGCACCTGACAGGCAGCTGACAGTAACCTTCTCCTTGTTTAGCCTGGTGAGTGGGACATCAGTGTGCCTGACAATAGTCACCTATGACTAGTGTGTTGGGTACGTTGTTTTGCGTTATTGGATGTGGTTGAGTGGCACACTGAGTCTGTGGGCTATGTGTCATTTGGGTTGTGTTGGGGGATGAAGGTTGCTTGCGTTTCTGCTTTGGACGTCTCTCTTGCTTAGACCGATTATTATTGAGAGCCTCTGCGAATGTTGTTGTGTTACTATGTGTGGAGTTTGGTGATGTAGATTTAGTGAGACTATGTGATGAGTGTGGTGTGGTGCAAATGTTTACCTTCTCCTCATGACTTGTCAAGTTCAGTCTTGGTTGGAGAGAGCTTTACCTCCAGTTTGGCTAGATAAGTGCATCTCTCACAGATAGTAGTGTTGGGTGGTAGGAGGAGAGGGTTGTCTGTGTACATGAGGCAATTTCTACATTGCGTCAAGGTGCCCAGATTCATCAGATAGACAGGAGCGAACACTATGAGCTGACCCTTGGACATGCCTGAATAAAAAAACTATTTTCCTCTAGATAAGCGAGGAAAGTGAGTACAAGAGCTGTTTTTCTCTAAGCAAGTGAAAAAAGTAAGTACAAAAACTGTTTTCCTCTAGGCAATGAGGAAGGTTGAGTGTTATAGTAATTAGTAGCTTATTTAGTGCTTACAAGTTCTGAACAAGTGCTGAGCACGAATAAGCAAATTTAAGTTCTAAAACTAAGAATCTGTATCTGCACTAGACAAGTTGCAGGACAGAAACAAGTGCAAATGCAGGCTTTCTAATCAGAAAGTTGACAGAGATGGTAGAGATTGCCCAAACGGCCAATAACTACTATTTCTGGGCCAGAACCACTCCTTATGTGGTAGACAGGTTACCTAGTGCTTACCACTCCCACTGATAAGCTAGAAGGCTTCCCTCCAACACAGAAAGTCTTGGGGGTCTCAGAAGCTTACATACAGTCCTGAATACAGCAAAATCTGTATCTGGAACACTAGTTACAGGAAAGGTAGGAAACAGGCTTAGTTTTTTTTTTTTATACAGAAAAGTAGCAAAAACAGTAGTAAAAACAATTCACATGCAGTGCAAGCTAGCACAGCAATATTAGACCAAACAGTTTAAAAATGCAATTAAATTAAAAAGGGCTAAAAGCAAGTGCAGAAAGAGTTTATTAGGTAGAATGTGGTAAAGAGATGGGACTGGAGGAGTATACCAGATCAAATCTACAGTGGGGCAGGCAACTGCAAAAGCCAACAAATTTAAAACTACAAGCCAAAAATAGGGGGAGGGTGGGTGAGACAAAACAGTTTCAACAGAGATCTAAGCAACAACTAACAGCACAAACTCTAAAACCAAAGTTCTAGCTCTAAGATGTGTGCATATCTGGGTAGAGGCCATAATGACAATTTCACCCTTAAACCACATCTTAGAGCTAGATCTTGAGATAGTTATCTGTTACTATCTAAATCATTTAGGTATTTTTGTGTGTTTTTAATATGTTTTAAATGTTTACATACAACTAAAGTGATTGAACTAAAGTATTGTTTTTATCATTTATATCATACTTGTCAAGCACAGTTTGAGGGTTTGCTGTTTGAATTAGTAATTGAATTTTAGAACAGTGATTGTTAATTGCTTGACAAATTGTATGATTTGATTGGATAAACAGGATATTTAAATGGAGTTCTGTGTATAGTTTTAATATGACTGAAGAAGCGGATGTGTTGTCCACGAAAGCGCTCACATTTTACAATAAACCTGTTTTATGTTTTTGGAATAGTGGACTAGTGAATCTTTCACGTTGTGAAATTTGAATTGTTTTAAGTGGCGGTACTCCTTCCAGCCTTGTGATTTTTTTCTACATCTAGTACGTGTACTGGGCTTTGTTTCTTACAATCATTTTTGGCTTTCGTGGTGCAGTATGGAAGGAGTTGAAATTCGAGCTATTGATGGTGCTGTACATGGTTCAACGGATATAACTTCCAATGGCAGATTAAGAACTTTGCTAACTGAATCCGCCAGCCCGTTGATGTGCATGGAATATCGCATGAATAACAATAACTCAAACTCGGGTATAGTGAACGAGCAAACTGTCAAGGCTATAAAAAAAGAAATTGAAAATAATATCTATAGGTTCAAACGGTTGCAATGTCAACGTTATCACCTAGAGGCTTGCTTGGATTGTAATGTTATTCCATGTGGACTAAGGATTTTGAATATGCCCACGTACGGTAACACTTATCCTGAATTACTGTTAGTGGCAACAGATAAATTTGAATGCCAGTAAGGCATATTTGAAGTTGTTGCTAGAATTTTTTCAACCTGTTGAGTTTGATTTGAGAAAAACAATTAGAGCAACAAACGAGACTGACAGAGATCTATGGGTCTGACTTAACTGAAATATACATGCATGAGTTGATAGACTGAGTGTTACGTTACGAGGGCAATCTCCTTGAGCACAAGAAGAGAAAATTGAATAGGGACATTGATGATTTTGCCATGCAACATGTTTTTGTATGGCCTACAATTGTGAATGAGACCAATACTAATGTATCAGTAGCTCGTCAATGTGATGCTTCAACTAATAGAGAAAGACCTATACGGAATATAATTAATTCTGAACTGGCTACTATCATTAAACCATCTGAACAGGAAATGAATGGGCGTTCCAGGTCTGAAGAGACGGAGCGACAGGAAGTGAAGCCATTGAATGAAGCTAATACGCAGGTAATTACATTTATAAGTGGTTTCACATCTCCTGATCCTATCCATTCGGTTTATACAACACCCAATGAGCAACTACCCGAGCCCCTACCAATTGGTAGCGTGAATGGACTCAATAATAATAATAATAATACTATCAATAATTCACATAGTCTGACCAGTGTCGTCAGATGGAAAATACAGCTTGATAGAGCGGAGGCTCAAAATTTTCCTATAGCTCCCCTGCCAGTAAGAACCGACAGGAAGAAATCTGTCGATTTAGATGCAGTCAGTGGAGCAAAAAGAAAAGAACCACCGAATCAGCAACAACGCACATTGAAAAGGATATGGAATCAGGATGTTTAGTATGGAACGTCTCTACACATGCTTTGACATTGGATGAGTTGAAACTTCTTAATAAAGGTATGAATTTTATACTGACTTCGAATATGGACATTAGTGAAGCGGTTTTATCTGTTGGGATGCTTTCACGTAATATAGACTTGAAACTTATTTGAAGCAGAAGTTAATAACCGTGCTAGTTTTAAGCGCAAAAGTTTATTTGCACCACACTTGAGAGCAAGCACTGAGACTTTCCTTAAAGCTGTGGAAAATACTTTATATGATGACTTTTATTTTTCAATGGACACTAAAGACAATAATTTAAAAACGAACTAGATGCATTACACAGCTTAAAAAATAATGTTAATATTATTATACGTCCAGCGGATAAGGGGGGTCCCGTTGTGGTATTAGACTCTAAGTACTACATTGAAACTATGTTAGAGATGTTGGCTGACTAAGCTTATGAAATAGTACCATATAGTATTGTGCATGACTTACAAAATAGTATTTATACCACTCTTTTTGAATGTAAACTCATGAATATCATTAATGCTGAGTTGTTTGATTATTTTTGTGTACAACATCCTATTATACCTAGGCTACATGGGCTACCGAAAATGCACAAAAATCCAGCAGAACCACCTTTTAGGCCGATAGTGTCAGACTCAGGATGGTTGACTGAACCACTTTCTATATATTTAGATTTTGAATTAAAGAAAGTGTTATTAAGCTGTGCCTATGTGCTAAGGGATACTGAGCATTTTTAACTGACTTGTATTCATGTATAACAGATTTTGACAGTGTAGATGATCTGTTACTTGTAACAATGGATGTGGTGTCACTTTTTACTTGCATTCCTAATGCTGAAGGAATAAGTATGTTGAAATCTTTATTAGCTGGTTGTGATTTAATTGAGAATAGTAAGGTAGATTTTCTTTGCCTTTTGTTAGAATTAGTGTTGGAATGTAATATTTTTCTTTATCATGATGTATGCTATAGGCAATGTAAAGGGGTAGCCATGGGCACTAGTTGTGCCAGTAGCTATGCTAATCTAGTCATGTCTGCCTTGGAAGAAAAATATATACTCAATCACCCCAACATTGTTTTTTAAAGGAGATTTGTAGATCTCTTTTTTTCTTTGGAAGGGCACAGATAATATGCTTGTTTATTTTGTTAACCAATTGAATAGCATGAATTCATTTTTAAAGTTCACTTTAGAATTTTCCATGGAGGCTATAAATTTTTTGGATGTTACTGTTTATCGTGACAATGATTGCCTTAAGGCAAGGGTTTACCGCAAACTATGCTTTAAACCAGCATATTTGCATAGATCTAGTATGCATAACCCCATGATTTTTAACAACATCATTAAAGGACAGGCCATGAGACTATCAAGGTTATCATGTGAGGAATCACTCTTCAGAGATGAACTTCACAACCTTGAGTTAGGACTTATGGGGAGGGGCTATAGCCAGCAGGAAGTATTCAGAGTATATTCCCAAGTAAATAAGTTAAGGGATACTAGAGTGAGACCCTATTATTCTGATAGAAGGAATCAGCATGGTGTATTAGCTTCTAGTCAAGGATTTAGGAGAGAATCAGTTATTCTTTATAGTAGCAACGTTGATAGAGTTAAGAAGGCTATTGTATCTAATTGGAATATACTCATGGTTGATGACAGAGATAGGAATATAGTATGGAATTTTCCCAATTTTACTTATAGGAATATGAAAACACTCAAACAACTTTGTTATATTGACCTGTGCATTATTCAATGCAGTCATTGGAAATTAAGGGGGAACGAAAATGTGTGGCAAATGCCTACAATGTAGTTCCATTGACGAGTCACGTTTTTTCAAGCATCCAGATACGGGCCATCTATGGGAGCTATGTAATGACAGTACTTGTAATTCTAAAAATGTAGTTTATGACCCACATTGCCTATTATGTTTTAGCTTCTACGTTGTCAAGACCAACAGAACCCTTAGAGTATTAGGGATCATGCATACTGTTATACCAGGAAACAAGATTATAGTGCGCTGGCTAAACATACCCTACAGGAAGGTCACACACATGTATTTCAGTTTCAAGTATTACATGTCCAGAAAGAGAGTGTACGATTGGGTGACATTAATTTAACTGAACAGGCAGAGGTTAGATGGATACTTAGACATGCTGCACATCGGGGTAGAGGCCTTAATGACAATGTCACCCTTAAACCACATCTTAGAGCTAGAACTTTGAGATGGTTATCTGTTACTATCTAAATTATTTAGGTATTTTTGTGTTTTTAATATGTTTTAAATGTTTAGTTTAATCACTTTAGTTGTATGTAAAGTATTGTTTTAATCATTTATATCATACTTGTCAAGCACAGTTTGAGGGTTTGCTGTTTGAATTAGTAATTGAATTTTAGAACAGTGATTATTAATTCCTTGACAAATTGTTTGATTTGATTGGATAAACAGGATATTTAAATGGCGTTCTGTGTATAGTTTTAATATGTCTGAAGAAACGGATGTGTTGTCCGCGAAAGCGCTCACATTTTACAATAAACCTGTTTTATGTTTTTGGAATAGTGGACTGGAGAATCTTCCACATTGTGAAATTTGAGTTGTTTTAAGTGGCGGTACTCCTTCCAGCATTGGGATTTTTTTCTACATCTATTACGTGTACTGGGCTTTGTTTCTTGTATGTATATATATATATATTATTATATATATATATAAAAGAGAGAGCTAGATAGACAGAGATAGACATATGTATGTATATAGATAGATAGATATATAGATAGATAGATATAGATAGATATAGATAGATATAGATAGATATAGATAGATATAGATAGATAGATAGATATAGATAGATAGATAGATATAGATAGATAGATAGATAGATATAGAT